>NC_034613.1:63028463-63033913 GCF_900095145.1 Mus pahari
TTTTTTTTGAGACAGGGTTTCTCTGTGTAGCCCTGGCTGTCCTGGAACTCACTTTGTAGACCAGGCTGGCCTCGAACTCAGAAATTCGCCTGCCTTTGCCTCCCAAGTACTGGGATTAAAGGCATGCGCCACCACGCCCTGCCCTTCCAGTGTTTTTAATGAGATAAATGTAGGAGCTTCTAGGAATTCCTCTCTCTGAAAGGAAGGACTGACAGTCTTCTTAAATTCCCCAGGGCCTTCAGGGCTGCCTTGTGAGAAGCCTGGTCTGGTATTCAGGAATCTAGTTCTAGCTGTTGCTGGAAAGAATCTCTCTGATTCTTTACTGGGTGCTTAGTTAGAGTTTCCATTGCTGTGGAAAGACAGCATGACAATGACAACTTTTATAAGGAAAACATTTCATTATATTTGGCTTACATTCAGAGGTTCAGTCCATTATTGTCATGGTAGCAAGCATGATGGTAAGCAGACAGACATGATGCTGGAGAGGTATCTGAGAGTTCTTCATCGGGATTGGCAGGCAGCAGGGAAGAGAGTAAACCAGTGAGTCTGGCTTGAGCATCTGAAATCTCAAAGTCCATCCCCAGTGATCCACTTCTTTTAACAAGGCCACACCTACTCTAACAAGGCCACTTATCCTAATCCTTTTAAATAATGCCACTCTCTAGAATCCTGTGGGGGCCATTTTCACTCAAAACATCATACTGGGATTCAGTTTATTCTTTAGGAAGCAGTGCAGGGCCCCTGAGACCACACTTAAGAGCTCACTATCCAGACTGATATGCAGTGGGATTCTACCAAGGCAGAAAGTCCTAGGTGAACAAGCCTGGATACTTTCCACAGCAACCCTGTGAATAGCACAGAGCCCTCATGAACTACTTCTCATTAAAGACTATGAATTCCATGTTTCTGTTGGGAATTGTTCACGTTGGTATCCTCTGCCAGGCATGCACAAGTATTTCTGAATTCTGGCAGAAAAGTGAGTTTGCCTGACTTTGTCAACTAATGGTTTTGGGACTGTCACTTACTCTCTTTTGCCAAGGGCGTTAGGTTACCACGTGGGATCATTGAGTTACAGGCATGGGCACTGTTGTGCCTCTCATACTGCCTTGCTGCTGTCCTCCATATAGTTAGTGAAGCTAACAGGGTAACCCTGACCTTCTTAGTGCAATAGGTAGTCATTGTGTTTGTGGAACAGTGGCTTGGGACTCCTGTCCTGTCGGAGGGAGGAGAGTTTGATTTGGGCTCAGAGAGTACTGGTGGTGGGTTGGTGGGGGGAGGGCAGTGTGAGAAAAGGCCAAAGGGAACAGGCCCAGTAGTCCAGATCTGCCTTGGCAAAGTTGGGATGATCGGCCGTCAGTGGTTTCCTCAAAGACCCATGGAAATGTCCATCATTGCCTTTGTAATGAGCACACAGAGGGGTACCAGGGTGATGAGGCAAATACCGGAACTAGAGTTTAAGGGAAACTGGGGGGGGTACTATAGGCCAGGATCAGAAGATATGGGGAATATGGGTGGTAGAGATAAGACACCATGAGCTTTTACAGTGAGGGTATAGAGGGAGAGATGAATTCTCTGCTGAGACTATCTTGTTCCATGAGGTATGGAACTTGAGCCTCTAATGAGGGTGCCTGGGACTTGAGCTAAACTGTGAGTTGCACAGTAGTTCCTGCCTATCCTTGAGTTCAGTGCTAATTAGCTCACAGCCTTCTCAGAGTGTTCTTTTTTTTTTGTTGTTGCATGTCAGGATTCGAGCAGTTAGTGAGCAGGTCAGACAGTTGGAGAGTGAGCGGGAGGTGTTACAGCAGCAGCACAGTGTCCAGGTGGACCAGCTGCGCATGCAGAACCAGAGTGTGGAGGCTGCCTTGCGAATGGAGCGACAGGCTGCTTCAGAGGAGAAGTAAGTGGCTGGGAGGGTTGGTACCAAGAGATCTCAGAGCATCCATGGTACTTTCTGCCTTTTAGGGAGTCCTGCCTTTTAGGGACTGATTGTGTATAAAAGGGCTGATTTTTCTCCTTTTGCCTTGCTAATGACAGAGTCAACTATTATATGTAAACAGGAATATTTTCTACCCATATTCATGTTTACTACATGTCCTACATAGGTTCTTTTCATCACAGTTAAAATATACTCTTGGTGTAAGGAAAGCAAAGAGCCATGGTGCCTTTAAGCTGGTCCTAAACACTCCTTATCTGGGCTCACAATGCCTGTACAGGCTCTCGACCTGCTATTGGTATCTTGTTCAGCATCCTTTTGAGTTTTAATTTAGAACAATCTCCCTGCCTCTACATTTATTTTCTTTTTGGTGCTAGAGATGGAGGGCCTCAAACACACTAAGCAAAAGTTCTACTCCTGAGTTGTACCTTAGCCCTTGTTAGAAACATTCCAAGATGTTGGCTTTAAGGAAAACATGAACTATGTAGCAGCCAAATTATTTGCAGTGAATCCTTGTAGTCAACAAAGCTTGCCTTTGGGTTGATAACCTCAGGATCCCAGATGTAATCAAGGAAGTCCAAATTTCAGGTCTCTTATGGGACAAGAAGGAAGAAGGTAAAGTTGTTTTAGGCAAGTTGTGGCTCTACTGGGACAAAGCAGTTTCTCCAGTGACAGCTCCTTTTTTGCACAGACGGAAGCTGGCTCAGTTGCAGGCAGCCTATCATCAGCTCTTCCAAGACTATGACAGCCACATTAAGAGCAGCAAGGTGAGTGGAGAACATAAGCTAGTAAGTATATCTTCCCTGGGTTGTCCAGGGAGAGGTTTTTCCCTTCTTCCCCAGTTTTCCTGAAGGGGACCTGTGTGACCTTTGAGAAATAGCATATCTAACTTTTGGAAGGGACTCTCAAGTTACATCTTCAGTGGGGCTGTAGCTATGACAGTTTTTGGATGACCACAAGGAAATGGGACATAGACACGGCATCTCTAGGGTATCTGGGTCTAGAAACTTCAGATATGGTCTGTGGCAGAGATGTTGTTATGCATGGACATTCCTTCATGCTCAGAGTTGGGAAGTCTACAACATTTCTTTTTTCTAATAACATTTTTATATTTATTTGTATATATATATATATATAAAGTATTTTGCCTATGTATATGTATGTGCACTATGTGTGTGCTTGATATAGTGGAAGATAGAAAAGAGTGATGGACCTGCTGGAACTGGAGTTATGAATGGTTGTGAGCTGCCTGTGACTGAATCTGGGTCTTCTCCAAGAACAAGTGTTCTTAGCTGCTGAGCCATCCTTCCAGCTTCTCTTTACCTCCCTGAAAAACATTTCTGAGGTGACTCTGATCTCTTTTTGAGTTTATCCTCATCAGGTCTAGTGATTACTTTGTATGTGCGTCTACTCACAAACATATGTGGAAGTCAGAGGACATCACTGGTGTTATTCCTTAGGAGCTATACATGACCAGCTCTTTTTCTTACATAGATTCTGGGGCTTGAATTCGGGTCCTCACAAGTACTTTACTGACTGAACTATCTCCCTAGCCTATTCTTTTTCAGTAGAGCTCAGGCTAGCCTTGAACCCTTAGGTGGCTGAGACTAGCCTTGAACTCCTGATCCTTTTGCCTCCATCTTCCATGTGCTGAGATTACAGGTGTGTGCTACCATGACCAGCATTCTAGTGGTCACATTTTTTTCCACAGTAAAGTTTATTAGCTGTTCTCTTTCTCATAAATAAAATGGATTGTTGATAATTCTTTACAACCTATTACTCATATAAAGAAACTCTAACAAGGATGCCAAAAGCCCACATATTAGTGCTGGGCATGGTAGTACATGTCTTTAATTCTAGCACTCTCGAGTCAGAGGCAGGCCAATCTTGGTGAGTTCAGCCTATTCTACAGATTGAGTTCTAGGATAGCCAGCTTTACGTAGTCTCAAAGACAAAACCCAAAACCCCCCAAACCAAACCAACAACAAAAAAACCCAACCACCCAAAACAAACATACCCCACCATTGAATAAACAACTCCAGAGAGTAATGGGAAGCCAACTGATATTAACAGACTAGAGAAACTGATTTCTAAAGGCATTCCTGTCTCACTAAAATTTTTAAAAATTTTTTACCATAAACTCTAGAACAGTAGTTACTCAAGATGAAGTGTCCAAAGAGGGATTCACAAAAATGGGAATTTATCTGTTTTTCAATTCACAAAATAAATAGAATTAGAAGAAAAGGCAGAGGAGCAAAATCAAACCCCATGAATGTGTGTTTGTATATGTATGTGTATAAAACTGTAAGAAATAATTCTCAAAGTTGCAGAGTTTAAACAAAATTATATACATATATAATTTTGGGGTGGGGGTTGAGACAGGATTTCTCTGTGTAGCCCTGGCTGTCCTGGAACTCACTCTGTAGAACAGGTTGGCCTCAAACTCAGAAATCTACCTGCCTCTGCCTCCCAAGTGCTGGGATTAAAGGTGTGTGCCACCATTGCCCGGCTAAAATTTATATTTTATGTATTTATTTTAGTATAGCAAAATAGGCAGTTATTTGGGGTAAAATAGTCATTAAAACTTGACCCCTCGCCGGGAGTGGTGGCACACACTTTTAATCCCAGCACTTGGGAGGCAGAGGCAGACAGATTTCTGAGTTCGAGGCCAGCCTAGTCTACAGAGTGAGTTCCAGGATAGCCAGGGCTACACAGAGAAACCCTGTCTTGGAAAAAAAACAACTTGACCTCTCCCTAAACGTACATTTAAAATTTTAGGCTAAGAACTGGATGTTTCCATGCCATAATGATTACTTCATTTCCATGTAAACATCATCTGCAGTTATGGACTATGAATTTTTTTCCTTCTGTGTAAAGATGAGCTTTTCTAGCACGTAAATTTGGCCTTAATTCAGAAAGTGTATGAACAACTTTTGAAAGACTATAGTGTGGTACAAATAGATTAAAAAGTTGAACACTATTATTTCTAGCAAATACATTAAGGGAGGGCTCAAACAATCAAAACATAAAGACCTCTATGCATATAAAAATCCCTCATGAAATGAGTTAACTCATTAATTTTAAAATAAAAACCTATGTTTTCTTATTTGTCTAAAATTTAAATAATACTGGAAGTCAATTGAAGCACTTGAAAGCTAACACAAATTATGCAGTTACTCAAAGTTAGTAGTTACGTTTTAAGAAGGACATTGTCAAGCATAATGCACCCATAGGGGATTTTTTAAGGATTAAGCATGATACTAGATCACATGATGAAGAATTGGTTATAAAAATGCTGCTTAAGGAACAGGAAAGATTTTTCAGTGAATAAGACCACTTGCTGTTTTTTTTTTTTCTTCAGACCTAAGTTTTGTTTTCAGTACCCACATTGGGTGGCTAACAGCTACCTGCAACTCCAGCTTTGGCAGATATGATAGCATCTCTGACTTCTGTGGGTACCCACACACATATGGTGTACATGTACACACACACACACACACACACACACACACACACA
>NC_034613.1:63034123-63049635 GCF_900095145.1 Mus pahari
AAAAAAAAAATCTTTAAAAAAATGGCTGTTTAATCTTTTGGAAGGAATTCTTGGCTGAGAGCATGTGTACATTTGTATAAGGTGTGTTTGACCAAGTGGCAGAGTGGAAGGACACATAGGTGGCAGCTTTGCCTGGTGTATTTGGTCCTACAGTCTATGGAGAAATAGTGCATACTACTTGCTTGCTGTGGAGTGGAAAGCCTCAGGAGGGAGGGTGGCTCTTGTCCTTGAAGAGTCAAGAGGACAGCTGGCTAGCTAGGAATTCTCTGAAGGGAATGATGCAGAGTATGAGGCAGTACCTTATATATCCGCAGAGTTCCTATCAGTCCTAAGATCTTTATGCATCCTAAGAACCTCAGCATTTCTTCTGTACTGTAGGGCCACCACAGGATGCAGTATTCTCCCTGCACACATTGTCATTGGCTCCAAAATCCAAAGGACCGACTTTGTTCCAGCTTTTCCTATTTAGTCTCAAAACAATGGCCAGCCAGGGAGGTAGCTTGGCCCCACTGTGGGCCAAAAACTCTGCCAGCACCCTTTGTCCTTCTCTAGGGCACGCAGCTGGAAGATCTGAGGCAACAGCTCCAGCAAGCTGAGGAGGCCCTGGTAGCCAAACAGGAATTGATTGATAAGCTGAAAGAGGAGGCTGAGCAGCACAAGATTGTGATGGAGACTGTGCCAGTCTTGAAGGCCCAGGTGAGGGCTCTGTTCCAGCCTGCCTACCATATGAATGACCTGCCCATCCAGGCAGTGGGGTTTTGTGTACCTTTTTACATCATTTTGTAGTGGCTTCTCTATTCTTGAGTCCTTTGCATTCTTCCTTGACTTCTTGGTGCTCTTGGGATCATAGGCTTTCATATCTGTTTCTGATGTACTATTATAGGGTCCTAGGACAGGACTCTGTTCCTCTGGGCATGGCATAGAATGCTTGATGGGAAACTGATGGATGAACTGGTGGGTGAACACCTCTGTTCTGTTTGCCAGGCGGATATCTACAAGGCTGACTTCCAAGCTGAGAGGCATGCCCGGGAGAAGCTGGTGGAGAGGAAGGAGTTTTTGCAGGAGCAGCTGGAGCAGCTGCAGCGCGAGTTCAACAAACTGAAAGTTGGCTGCCATGAGTCAGCCAGGTGGGCCTCTAAGAGTGCAGCCAGGAGCACAGCCATAGACAGAAGGTGTATACTAGGCAGCAACCAGTAGTAACTTCAGGAGATTGATGGCTCTTAGCATTGGTGTTAAGTTCCCTGTGTCTCCTACTGCTTCCTTGTGTTCTGTCCTTCCAACAATGACCTTTCTCATTGGTCCAGCTAGAAACTTAACAGAAATGCATGTATTGAGATGTATCTAAGGCTGGAGGTTTCAAAGCTTTCATAGTGTTTTGGTTTCTGTTGCTGTGATAAAGACCATGACTTATAGCAACTGGGGAGGAAAGGGCTTATTTTAGCTTATAATTTATAGTCCATGACAGAGGGAAGTCAAGGCAGGCACCTGGAGTCAGAAAGTGAAGCATAGTCAAAAGGGGAATGCTGCTTTCTGGCTTGCCCAGCTTGCTTGCTTGCTTATACAACCCAGGCCCACCTGCCCAGGGGTGGTACCACCTACCATAGGTTGGGCCATCCCACAGCAATTATTAATTGAAAAAATGCCTTACAAATTTGCCTACAAGCCAATCTGTTGTAAACAATTCCGTAATTGAGATTTTCTTTCCAGTTTGTGTGAAGTTGACAAGCCAACCAACACAATTAACCCTTGTCAGCTTGACATACAAACACAGCACTGTTAAACCATAACCTTCCCTTTCTTGTTTGTCCTCCAATTCATGTCAATATCACAATATAAAATATAAATTTAAAACATTTCATCACTCTTTTTTTTTTTAAAGATTTATTTATTTATTATATGTAAGTACACTGTAGCTGTCTTCAGACATTCCAGAAGAGGGCATCAGATCGCATTACGGATGGTTGTGAACCACCATGTGGTTGCTGGGATTTGAACTCAGGACCTTCGGAAGAGCAGTCGGGTGCTCTTACCCACTGAGCCATCTCTCCAGCCCCCTCATCACTCTTTAAAAAAATGTTTCTTTAAAAGTCTGGAGTCTTAACTGGGCTCCTATAAAATAATATTATATATTTTCTTACTTCAAGAGTCATAATCCTGGACATAAACCTTTATGAAATAAACCCAGGGTTTATTTCACCTTACAGTTGTAGTTAATCATGGAGTGAAGTCAGGACAGGAATTATGACTGGGCACAGGACATAATCAGGACAGGGCACAGTCATAATCAAATCAAAACCAAAATCCAACAATGTGAAAAAATGCAGTGCTTGTTGACTGGTAACCACTCATGATCCTCTGGGCTCCGAAGGTCTTGGGCAGCTATACTTCTCTAGCTCTGCCATTCACAGGACACATAGCTCATCTTATAAGCTCAGCCTGATTCTGCTCCACAGCTTCTGCTCTCCATGGTGGTTATTCCATGTTACTGGCATCCAATATGCTAGGGTTTCCACTGCAGCTGAGGCACCTTCTTCTGACCTCTGAAATAGTGCCAAGCCCTTTCTTTAGCTGCTTTCCATGATCCCTTCTTATTACTTGGTCCCCTCTCCTGTGTGCTGATCCTGAGGAGATACTCTCTAGATTTTAAAAGATTTCATCTCAGTGATACTGTTTTCTTTTGAATCACAGCTAATTTCTCAGCTTCAGTTAACCAACATCAGTTGTGCTCCCTTGTAAAGCAAAGGTTTTACTTTAGTTCTTCTGATTTCTTGTTCATCACACCTGATTCTTCAGCCCCAGCTGACTAGAACTGCAGATTCTTAATTCAAAATACCACACAAATGACGCTGATAAAATCTTTGCTTTTCCCTGAAACTTCATTTGCATTGGTGTCAGCATTCTGTTTTTTTTTTTTTTTTTTTTTGTTTTTCGAGACAGGGTTTCTCTGTGTAGCCCTGGCTGTCCTGGAACTCACTCTGTAGACCAGGCTGGCCTCCAACTCAGAAATCTGCCCGCCTCTGCCTCCTGAGTGCTGGGATTAAAGAAAGGTGTGCGCCACCACACCCGGCCTGGTGTCAGCATTCTTATCTTCCTTGGCTCCCACAGAACAGTCCGTTAAGCTCTAACTACTTGATGGCACTTCTAACCCAAAGTTCCAAAGTCCTTCTACAGTCTTCCACAAAACAACATGGTTAGGTTGGATCTGTCTCAGCAATTCCGCAAGAATCTGGTACCACTGTCTGTCTTATTAGCTTGGTTGCTATTGCTGTGATAGACACCATGACCAAAAGCAACTTGGGAAGGAAAGGGGTTTATTTCAGCTTACAGTTGTAGTTAATCATGGAGGGAAGTCAGGATAGGAACTTGAGACAGGAACTGAAGTAAAAACCTTGGAAGAACTACTTTTTGGCTTGTTCTCCATGGCTTACTTGCTTTTACAACCTAAGTGATTGCTTAAGGTGTGGCACTGTCTCTAGGGAACTAGGTCCTCTCTTATCAATGAAGAAAATGACCCAAAGGCTTGCCTATAGGCCAGTCTAATAGGGATATTTAATCAGTTGAGTAAATATCAGGTGACTTAGATCAGATGACTCCAGCCTTTGTCAGATTGACAAACAACAACAAAAACCTAACCAGTGCAAATGTATCTATCTAAAAACTCAAAATATGACTTTATTTGGTTTAGTATCTTTGTATATGTAACTAGTTAACATAAAGTAACATTAGGTTAGTTAGTTGACTGTGGTACTTACAGCACCAAATTAAGATAACAGAAGTATGCCACAAGAAGGCCAAGGCAGACTCTGAGATTCAGCTACAAGCCAAGAAATGCACTCTGTAAACCACCAGCAGCTAGGGCGAGGGCATGGTAAATCTGCCCAGTCCTCTGACACGTTTATTTAGGGCACCTAGTCATCTGTATCATGCATGTTTTTGTTATTTTAAGTTACTAGGTATGTGGTAGTTTGTAACAAGGTTCTGAGGAAACTAATATGGGGGGACCCAGGGAGTAATTCCTAATAAGTACAAAGTTCCCTTTGGGGGATGATAAAATATTCTAAAATTAGACTGATGATCGGACATGCTGAATAGAGTAAAACCCTCTAACAATATGGTTTAAATTGGTGAATCGTATAGTACATGAATTATATCTAAATGAATGTATTCATTAAAAAACCTTACAAGCACTGATTGAGTGCTTTCTGTTTTCAAAAGGATTGAGGATATGAGGAAGCGGCATGTAGAGACTTCCCAGCCCCCTTTACTCCCTGCTCCAGGTGAGTGAACAAGTGGTAGATGGTGGGAGGAGATGATTTAGGGAGGACAGAATGTTGTGCTGAGGGGAATATTGGTTTCTCTGCTACTCTGCTTTGGGGAGTTCTTGCTGACCTCTCCCGTTAGTAGCCCACACCACTCTGAGGTCAAAGGAAAAATGTGCTGGTGGAGGTGGCTCCCAGCTATGTAGTCAAATATGGTGGTATCAGTAAGTCTTAGCACCTTGTTAACCCCCTTTCCGTTTGAGGCCTACTTAGGCTGTGCATGAAGTACTTACATAGTTCATCACACTCCTGTGTTCTTTTTTCTCAGCTCACCACTCCTTTCATTTGGCTTTGTCCAACCAGCGGAGGAGCCCTCCTGAAGAACCTCCTGACTTCTGTTGTCCCAAGTGCCAGTATCAGGCTCCTGATATGGACACTCTACAGATACATGTCATGGAGTGCATAGAGTAGGAGCAGCAGATACAAGACCACCTGTAGAACTATATCCTAATCTGTGTGACTTGTGCTTTCCTGTTTCACCTGCATAGTCCACAGTTAAGGGCTTGATGTCAAAAAGCAGGCCCCAGGACCTAGCAGGACCCTTGCTTTGGCCCTTTGGTCCTCCATTAGGGTAAACAGCTCTATTCAGGGCTGTTTTTGCCCCCCCTTTTTTTTTCTGTGTGCCTGATCCACTTTGCTTCTGGTGACTTCTTCCCTCTTCTCCCATATTCCTAGGGAGTCTAGAATGGAGACCAGGGGTGCTCAGGGAGCATCCCTTCTCCAAGCAGGTCTGGGTGCAACTTTTCTTCTCTCCAACTGGTGTCTTTTTTGCCAGTGAACTGCAGGCTCTCCTCCCAGGGCATGTGGCACTTGGGTCTATAACATGTGTTACACCTCTGGTAGACATGTGGAAAGTATTCTGTCCTTTTGTTACTGTAATTAATGGTGTAGTGAAAGTACTTGTACACTGATTTAGGGAAGATGCTTAGATGTGACATTGGATCCTTGCCCTGGAGGAGGTGGGCAGACCTTTGGATTTTTGCTATCTCTAAGATACACTGTTTTTTACTAAAGAAGAACTTAAGTGTCTTTTTCTGGGGCATGTGGGCCCTTCTTAATTCCTCTGATGTAACTTGGATTTTCATAATTCCTACCCATTTTTCTGTTGGGACATTACCATTTGTTCTTGGGCTTTGGAGAGCTTTTTGATTATCAATCAGGTTGGTTTTGACTATCACAGAAAGTGCACACCTTGTTCCACTTTGATTGTGTTACTGTTTTGGGGCCTAGAAGCTGTTATATACTCCTACTTACCCATTCTTTACTCCTATTTTTTGGGGGGGAGCTTTGGAATTATGACTGCTTTGTCACCAGAAAGGTATTTTACATATATGCTTTTCTTTTTCTAGCCCCAGTGTGCTCTTGTTTTTGCCAAGCACATTGTTGCCCTCTGTGCATGGTGGTGGCCATAGTTCATCACACTCCTGGAGTTTGTGATCACATGTTCTTTACCAGCCAAAATGTCCTAGGGAACCATTTAGCAGTGACTGAATGATTAAAGAAAAGGGAATACTTCACTTGTTTTGCAAGGTTCTAAACATTTTGTGGGACCTTACGATCATTGGTATTAGACTTGCAGTTCTAGTAAAGGAAAGGAGGTTGTAGTTGAGAAAGCAATAAATATGCCTTGCTTATTCCTTAGGTCTGAAATCCTTCCTGCCCTCCTGTAAGCTTTCATGGTTCTGAGTGATATCTGTAACTCCATCCGGGGGCTTTTATTCACATGGTTTCTTTCCCATTAAGAGTGAGAAGGCTAAGTAGAATTCAGATTTTAAAAAAGGATTTAAAAAGTAATCCTGAGCTGGGGGCTTCCTTGGAATTTTCAGGGCATGCAGAGTAGGTTTTCCATTTCCTAATTCCCAGGTATCTATTAGATAGATCTTTGGGAAAATGTTAAAGGAACAAACAAGTTCTTTGCTTATGTGTTTTCATTTAAATACCTAACCTATAATTTTCCTTTAGGAATACTATTGGTTTAGCTTGAGTCTAGTTTTGTGGTGGTATATATGACTTTCCTATAGCTGCTTTAAAATTTTTCCTAAACTTGAAAGAGCAAGAACAACAACAACAACAACAACAACAACAACAACAACAACAACAAATCACTCTTTCCTGTCTGGAAGCCACATGTTAAGTTTTTTTGGAGGCTCTGAGACTCAATTCCAGGCATTCTCTTAACTTTCATTGGTTTCTGGCAGTCCTTGGTGTTGATTGGCTCGTAGACCCATCACTCCAGTCTCTGGTTCTAGGGCCTTGTTTCTTCCTCTTTTCTGTTTCATAAGGAAACCATGTTGTGATGTGGGGTCTATTTGGTTAGATTAAGGAGGATCTCCAGTTCAAGACCCTTACCTCATTCCACCTACCAAGATCCTTTCCCCAAATAAAGTCATGTTCTCACATTCTGGGGGTTTGGGCCCAGAGTAGGGACATCACCAGAACCTGAGTAAATGCAGCCCAAAGACAGGGCCTTGTAATTCTATTAGAGAGACCTGGTCTCTAGGGTGATGACCAGTCGTCTTCAGAGTTTAGAGGCAGTCAGACCCTTGTCAATGCTTGATGCTGTTAGTAGGGTCAGTGGGAATGATTGGGAAAGGCAGGTTGGCTGTAGTAGGAGAGAGCTGTTGGGCTGCCTGCAGTGGCTTCATGAACTTCATGCTTCTTGGATAAATAGAGATGCATAGGTACATTTCTGACCAGTACTTTATCCTGAAAGGGTCTCAGAAAGCAGGTGTGACCCAGGTTACACAGTAGGATCATCTGGAAGCTTGAAAACATTCTGGCTTGGGCTTCATGGACTGGTCAAGACAAATCTGAGGGTGGCACCAGGGAATGGTTGGGACCTAGTACCCTTCTAGAAGGTGGGAGCCCTTGCCACCTACTTACCCTGCAGTATGATGTATGATTAACCATACATCAAAGATTTGAGATTCTACCATCTTTTTGACATGAGACATGCTCTTTTCTTTTCCAGAATTACTTAAGCTAGAACTGGAAAAAGTGGTTGTTCCATTCCCCTCAGGAATTAGTCTACTTGCTTTTACACAAATTTTATGTGGCCTCTGGCAAACAACTTTTAGATCCATACAGCTAGAAGCATGCCCTTTCCAGAAGACCTGTTACTGCTTCTTATGTATGCTTTCTTCCTGTTGGCCCATGCCCAAGAGAGCCAGTAAGACAGTACAGAGTACTTGACCTACTGAAGTAATAAACTCTAAGGCAGATTGTAAGTAGGAATGATGTCAAAATAGGAACAATTGGCAGCCCTGTGTGTGATACCCTCAGGCAAGGTGAGGCCTACCTTTTAGTGTTTCCCCTTTGGAGGTGGGAATTTGGAGAGATGGAACAAGCACTTTGGAAGCATCCTCAGCCCTTTTACCTGACAACAGCGTGGTCCTCAGAGTGACTGCTTCATTGGAGTGGCTGTTATGGCACCATCATCTGTCACCACCAAAGACTGTGATGAAATAAGATGCAACATATCCGATGACACAAGCCTGCATGGCTAACATCTTGAACATTTTATTACATGAACATTCTCTGTAGGGTGGTATAAAAAGGCCCAAGGGTTAAATTATGTATAAAATAAAGAAGTAAGACCTTCAAGCATGCACTCTGTCCTCACTTGGTGGATGTAAGGGTAGGATTGCCAGTAACAAAGGTTTTCTTTGCTATTTCTGTCTTTTTAATTCCCCTGCATTACATAGGAAGTAGCTGTTACACACAGCTCTGAGGTTTCCTCTGCCTGTGGCTGAGGAAAGCTCATTATTGACACAACAGAGTGGTGAAAGGAGCCAAGTCAACTAATTTGGGACTTGAATTTCCTGTGGTTGTAGCAACAAAGTACCACACATTAGGGAGCTTAGGCAACAGAGATTTCCTCTCCCTGTTCTGGATGGCAGGAATCTGAGAAGTGGGTTCCTCATAAGGGATAACCCATTCCAGTGCCCCTCCAATGTGTGGCAGGTCCCAGAAATTCTTAGTTTTCTCTAGTTGTACCTGCATCTCTGCCTCTGCCACTTTTGTCACATGGCCATCTTGTGTGTTTCCTTTTTTAAAAAATTATTTTATTAGATATTTTCTTCATTTACATTTCAAATGCTATCCCAAAAGTCCCCTATACCCTTCCCATGCCCTGCTCCCCTACCCATTCACTCCCACTTCTTGGCCCTGGCGTTCCTCTGTATGGGGCATATAAAGTTTGCAAGACCAAGAGGCCTCTCTTCCCAATGATGGCTGACTAGGACATCTTCTGCTACATATGTAGCTAGAGACACGAGCTCTGGGGGTACTGGTTAGTACATATTGTTGTTCCACCTATAGGGTTGCAGACCCCTTCAGCTCCTTGGGTACTTTCTCTACCTCCTCCATTGGGGGCCCTGTGTTCCATCCAATAGCTGACTGTGAGCATCCACTTCTGTATTTGCCAGGCATTGGCATAGCCTCACACGAGACAGCTATATCAGGGTCCTTTCAGCAAAATCTTGCTGTCATATGCAATAGTGTCTGGATTTGGTGGCTGATGATGGGATGGACCTCTTGGTGGGGCAGTCTCTGGGTGTGTTTCCTTTTTATGAGCACACCGGTGTCATACACAGGTGGGTATTTGGAAACATGGAAGCATTTTGTTTGGTATCTAGTGACAGTGATGGAAAGAGCTGATTTGCAGAGGTCAGAGCAACATGAGGGTCTTAGGAATGGAGTTGCAGCCAACATGGACATGGAAGAGAGAGGGACAGGCATCTAGTGATTGCTGGGCTTTTGGTTTCATGCCTAGGTACCTGGACAATCTATCTACCATTGGGAGGACTAGGTAATGGTGGAAGTTAGAGTTGTGAGAGAAGTTGTTCGATGTTCAATTCTGATCTAGCCAGGCTCAGTGTGAGATGTCCTGGGTCCCTTCATCTTGCCTTGACTGTTAGGTGCAGTTTCATATGGAAACTGCAGGCTCTTTTTTATCCATTGCTTACTGGCAACCAGTGTGATCTGGTAAATCTGATTCCACTTTGCTTAGTGCTCTCCACTGATTTTCTGTTGCTTGAGACCTAAACTCCATCTTCAGCCTTGTGTTGATCTAATGTCATGTCAACTTCTCTAAAGGCCCAGCCATTCTACATTGGCCTATTCCTTTCCTCAAACCATTTAGCACATCTGTTTCTTTCTTTCTTTTTTTCTTTTCTGGTTTTTCGAGACAGGGTTTCTCTGTGTAGCCCTGGCTGTCCTGGAACTCACTTTGTAGACCAGGCTGGCCTCGAACTCAGAAATCCGCCTGTCTCTGCCTCCTGAGTGCTGGGATCAAAGGCGTGTGCCGCCACACCCGGCTAGCACATCTGTTTCTTAAGGCTGTTGCTCCTGTTGTCTCCTTTGCTGAGAAAGTTCTGTTCCCTAATTTGTACAGTTGACTTATTTTTGTCATCCATCTAAGTGTAAACAAAATTTCTTTCATCTGATCTCTTCATCCTAAATCATATTACCCTGTTTTAACTCACATTAAAACCACTGACCTGGAGCTGGTGAGATGGCTCAGTGGGTAAGAGCACCCGGCTGCTCTTCTGAATGTCCTGAGTTCAAATCCCAGCAACTACATGGTGGCTCATAACCATCCATAACAAGATCTGGCGCCCTCTTACATATAATAAATAAATAAATCTTTAAAAAAAAAAAAAAACCACTGACCTTTTCTATTTTTTTCTTTTCTACCACTAGAGGGAGACAGAGCCGTGTCAAATTAGTTTAGTTTATACTCAACACGGGAAACTGCATTTACTGATGGCTGAGCTTGTCTGAGACAATATCAGGATTCCCCTGCCAATATTTTCATGGATATCACTTGTCACCATAATTGGTGACTTATAGAAGTTATTATATTAATGTACTAGAAATTATAGTACAGAAATCTTATCTTAGGACTATAGTAACAATAGCCTTTTTTTGTGGTGCTGGGGATAGAACCCAGGGTCTTGCACATGCTAAGCATTCATACCATCACTGAACTACAATCCCAGGTTATCAGTTTCTCACTTTATTTACCTTCCCCTTACTTTGACAGGGTTCCATTCTGTAGCCCTGCCTAGTTTGGAACTTATTACGTAATCCAAGATGGCCTTGAATTTACAGCCACTCTCTTGCCTCAGCCTCTCCAGTGCTAGGATTATAAATATGTCTGACTAGCTTATTAGTTTTTCATTTTATTTCAGATTTTTAATGAGTGTCTTGGTTTCAGATATGAAAAACAGAATTTGGAAGAAAGCCAGTTGGGCCAGTCTGTGGTAGAGCATACACTCAAAGTTGAAGCAAGATGTTAATGAGTTCCAGGCTGGCTTAGGTTTCATAGCAAGATCCTGTCTCATAAAACAAAAAGTTAACTGGTGATTCCCTGGGGGTGAGAGGGGTGAGGAGAGAGTGATAGTTAATGAATACAAAGTTCTTTGAGGGACAATAAGAATATTCTGAAATTGGTTACGGTGATACTCATACATTTGTGAATGTGCAAGGAACACTTCAGATGAATGACTTGTTGTATATGGATTAGGTTGCAATAAAACTGGCATTTAAAATGTTATCTAAGCTCTGGAGTTTTCCAGAACTTTTTGTGACAACGAAGATGATATAAAAAGAGTTGAATATTTGCTCTTTTTAAATTTAATTTTATTTTTACTTATTCACTTTATATCTCGCTCACTGCCCACTTCCTGGTCACCCCCTCCCACAATCCTTCCCCTTAAATATTTGCTTTTGAAGCTATTTGACAGGTGGACTATTGATGAGCTCTTGGCATTGTTCCACTAAATAGAAGGGCAGAGCTGGAGGTGAGACATGTGTGATTGACTTTGTCTCACAAAATAGAATGATCACACCATAGCCTTTCTTCTGAGTTCCGCAATTGGAACTAACTGAAGACTAGCAGTTGCCTCTAAATCAGCATGGGCTGGATAACACATGGGCCCTACTACACCAATAGAGGAACAGAATTAAGTGGGCAAGTATGATAGGTAGTGGCCAGTGGGAAAGCAGAGACCGCCTAGGCACAGCAGCTTTTTAAGGATTTCACTGGTGCCAAGAGTCCTAGGATCAGGGCTGGGATGGAATTTGATTTTTCAGTCTGGCAGGTCCATGGTCTTATGGATTTTGAAGATTGGCTCCACAATTAAGTATATTAATGGAAAAGGGACACAAATATGAAAAGGGTAAGGATATTTGCTCTAAATATTTTTTGTGACTGAAAGAAGAGTTTAGGATGGGTTACAATGTCACAATGGGCTGAGTTCTATCACCACTGTCTAGTGGTTCTTGATCTGTGGTTTGCAACCCTTTTGGGGTCACATATCAGATATCCTGCATATCAGATATTTATATTATGATTCATAACAGTAGCAAAATTACATTTGTGGAGTAGCAATATGAAAATTCATGGTTGTGGGCTTACTATAGCATGACGAACTGTATTAGAGGTTGCAGCATTAGGGACGTTGAGAATCACTGTGTGGGGGCCATTTTTGCTATAACAGGCAGAATCACAGAGAGTGTAAGGAACTTGTATCTGAGCTAGAGTGAAAGGGAATCACACTATGTAGGAATCAGTGCATTAATGGGGAGACTTCACATTTGAAGATACAAAAGAGGGACTCCAAGCTGTAGAGGATCAGGTTTTGTTTTTACTAGAGAATTGACAGGTTGCAGGGTTAGGGCAGAGAAAGCACAAGATGAGCCAAATAATATTGTCCCAGAAATATAAGGATGTTCTTAAAGAATAACTGAGATACATTTAGCTGCATTAGGGATAAAAATCAAAATGATTGCCAGCTGAAATAAAAGTAGGCACATAACAATAGCAACTGTTATTGCTATTGTGCCAGAATTACCTTGATAATTCTGAAGGTATCTTGAAGGGAAGCAGCAAGGATTTAATATATTTAGCAAATGATAGAACATTGCTGATATTAGCAGGGTGAGATATTGGACTTGTCATTTAAAAATACTTATTTGCAAATTATTTTTTAATTATGTATATGTATACATGTCTTGTATGGAGTAGAGGTGTTTGCAGATGCTTTTCATATACTTGTTCTTTTTCAAATTTATGGTCTCATATTTCATTATTGTTGTTACATACGTATATGTATATAACATACACGTATATAACAACAATATATATGTATATAATATGTGTGTGTATGTATGTATGTCTATGTTCCTAAATATATAAGTATATAAGTACAATCTGTTCATTCTGTATATTACATGACTTTTTTTAAAAAAAATCATTTATATATTTATTGTATGTGCCACAGCAGATATACAGAGTGCAAAGGACAACTGGCATGAGTCTGTTTTCTTATTCAGCCATATGGTTCCTAAGGCTGGAACTCAAGTTCTCTGGCTTTGTGGCTGAGACATCTAACTAGCTTTGGATTTGTTATTTTTGTAAGGTGTCCAAGTGGATATTTATAAAACAACTAGGATATTCATAAGGTACATCATGGTGGGTTAGATCTTTAAGGTATTTTCCCCCATGATCCTTTTTAAAAGCCCACAAAGTGTGGGTATCATTTGTTCCTGATATAACAGGAAGAACCTAAGTAGCTTTGAGGATGTTTATCTACTCCTGAAACCATCCTCCTACCTCAACCTGTTAGCTGCTGGATTACATGTGTGTATCCCTTGGCCCAGCTTGAGAAACACACACACACAGGGCTTTCTCCCTAAAGCACTGGGTGTCTTGGAACTTACTCTGTAGAATAGATTGTCCTTGAACTCAGAGATCTGCTTGCCTTTGCCTCCTGAGTGCTGGGATTAAAGTCCTGCACCACCACTGGCTGGCAAACTTATCTTCTTTTAAAATAATATTATACAAGAATTATTTTATTGTAAAGAGTAAGTAAATCAAAAGCATCACACTGCTACATTAATGTAGCCACACAAACTGTAAAAGCCCCCCAGACCTTAGCACAACTGGTTACATGATGGAAATACCATTCAGGCTGTAAAACTCAGCACTTAGATAATACCACCTGCCAAAACAAAAACAAAGACCTAAAATCCATCAAAGTCCATAGTTCTGGGAAAAGTCTCTAAATGTTCTAATCTTAACTTTTTTCTTCTGTAGTTCTTCTGGCTAACCATTTTTCTTAACTGAAGTATGTTAACCCAGGATTTGTGTTTTGTGTTTAAAGGCTCAACCTGAGAAAGGCTTGGGAGCTGTGCTGGGATCCCGAACACCCAGTGTAATTGCTGACTGGCTAATAAAGACTTTCTATTGGCTTAAACCCATGTCTGAGTAGTCTTCTCTGGTGGATACCCCATAATAAAATAAGCACTTGCCCACAACCTAAGGTTATATTTCTCAATGTACTTCTATATAGCTATGTAGCTTCTTGGAGACACAATAGTCTCAAAAAGAAGATTCACATATTCAACCTGAAGACATTCATTAATAGAAGAGAGGATAAAAATCACTTGACAATGGCATCTGACCATCAGGAAACAGACAGCCACCAAGGTATAGTCACATGGTTCTCTCAACTCTGCCCTCTGCTTATTCAGTCTCAGCCATGCAAATGAGGGGTTATGTATGCTCTCCTGTTTTTCTAACCTCCTTTAGTTCTGAATCAATAATTAGGAACAAGGGTCTGGAGAGATGTCTCAGCAGCTAAGAGCACTTGATGTTCTTCAGAGGATCTGGGTTCAGTTCACAGCAACTACATGGCAGCTCACAAGTATTTTTAACTCCAGTTTCAGGTGATCTAATGCCCTTTATGGCCACTGCAGGCACCAGGGACACATGTGGTACACATACATATATGTTGGAAAACCACTCATACAACTATAATAAGTCAATAGAGAATTAGGAACAAAAGTTTGTGAACACTTAAAGGTTTCTACTGTTCTCTTAAAGCTTCATATTGCAGAATTTTTTTCCTGTAAATTATTTTGTGGTTGGTATTTAAGAATTGTCCCTTTACCATCATTGAAGAGAAGGTTTTACAGAACACTTGTCATTGTTTTCTGTCAAAATCAAGGCCTGATTTTAAGAGAAACACAGAAAGTAACCCTACCAGATGCTTTGAGTCTATAAAGATTATTATGGTAGGCAATCTTTGTTCTTTTTTTCTTTTAGCATTGTATATACATATGTCTTTGGATGAAGATTAGTTGAATGTGTGAAGTATGATTTTGCAATTAGCTAAATTGTCTTCAGGAAGTTATGTTCAAGCTGGGTCAAGTGGCACACATCTGTAATCACAATAATAGAGAAGCTGAGGCAAAAGGATTGCCAAAAGTTTGAGACCAGTCTGGGCTACACTGGAGTTTCAGTCAATCATAGACTTTGTAGTCAGATGCTACATAAACAGAGTAAAACAATCAAATAAGACAATATAATACATTCAAATCTCAATTGGTAAATGTGACTTTTTAACTTTTTAAATTAATTTTTTAAATTCAGCATATGTCTTAGTTAGTTTTCTACTGCTATGAAGAGACACCATGAGCAAAGAAACTTACAGAAGAAAGCCTTTACTAGGGACTTACAGTTTCAGAGGATGAATTTATGACAGTCATGGCAGGGAGCATGGTAGCAGGCAGACAGGTAGGCAGACAATGGCACTGGAACAGTAGCTGAGAGCTTACATCTGATCCTCAAGCATGAGGCAGCAGTGGTGCAGGGTAGGAGCATTAAGTGGGAATAGCATGAGCTTTTGAAACCTCAAAGTCCACTCTCAGTGCTATGCCTTCTCCAACAAGACCAAGCCTCCTAATCCTTCCCAGACAGCCCTCAACTGGTGACCAAGCATTCAAATATATGAGTCTATAGGGGCCATTCTCATTCAAACCACCACAGCATACAAAGTAATGAGTTGTATTATGCATTTAAAAAACAATTTTTTGTTTACATTTCAAATGTTGTCCTTCCTGGTCTCCTCTCTACAAATCTCCCTCCTCCCCTTCCCCTTTGACTCTAAGAGGGTGCTCCCCCACCCTGTCTCACCCCTCTAACATCCCCCTTCTCTGGGGTATCAAGTCTCCACAGGACCAAGTGCCTCCCCCCGCACTGATGCCAGATAAGTCTACCCTTTGCTACATATATAGTGGGAGCCATGGACTGACCCATGTGTACTCTTTGGTTGGTGGTTTAGTCCCTGGGAGCTTTGAGGGGTCCAATAAGTTGATATTGTTTTTCTTCCTATGGGGTTGCAA
>NC_034613.1:63050005-63058621 GCF_900095145.1 Mus pahari
TGCCTCTGCCTCCCAAGTGCTGGGATCAAAGGCGTGCGCCACCACGCCCGGCTTCAACTGAGGAATCTTGAATGGCTGAAAAGCACCTAAAGAAATAAAGAGACCACCTCCAGTAGATAGGCATGGCTCCCAGCTGAGGGATGGGGCCACCCACCCATCTCAAAAATTTTAACCCAGAATTGTTCCCATCTGAAGGAAAATCAGGGACAAAAATGGAGCAGAGACTTAAGGAAAGGCCATCCAGAGACTGTTCCACCTTGGGATCTATCTCATCTGTAGATACCAAACCCTGACATTGCTGATGCCAAGGAGCACTTTCTGACAAGAGCCTAGTGTGTCTGCCTAGAGTCTCCACCAGCATCTGACTAAGACAGATTCGGATATAGTCAACCATCTGACTAAACCCAGGGACCCCCAATGGAAGAACTAGAGGAAGGACTGAAGGAGCTGAAGGGGTTTGCAACCTCATAGGAAGAACAACAATATCAACTAACCAGACCCCCTCCCCCCGTGAACTCCCAGGGTCTAAACCACCAACCAAAGTGTATACATGAATGGGTCCAGGGCTCCAGCTAAATATGTAGCAGAGAATGGCCTTATCTGGCATCAGTGGGAGGGGAGGCCCTTGGTCCTGTGGAGGCTCAATGCTCCAGTATAGTGGGATGCTAGACAGGTAAGGCAGGAGTGGGTGAGTGGGTGGGGGAGCACCTTCCCAGAAGCAAAAGGGAGGGGGATGGGATGGAGGGTTTGTGGAGAGAAGACCAGGCAGGGGGACATTTGAAATGTAAATAAATAAAATAACCAATTAATAAGAGTAATGTTCAATATCCTTAGTCTTTAGGGAAATGCAAATCAAAACAACCCGAGATTCTACCTTACACCAATCAGAATGGCTAAGATCAAAAAGTCAGGCGACAGCAGATGTTGGAGAGGATGTGGAGAAAGAGGAACACTCCTCCATTGCTTGTGGGATTGCAAGCTGGTACAACCATTCTGAGAAGCAATCTGGCGGTTCCTCAGAAAATTGGAAATAGTTCTACCTGAGGACCCAGCTGTACCACTCCTGGGCATATCCCAAAAGATGTTCCAACGTATAACGAGCACACATGCTCCACATAGTAGCCTTATTTATAATAGCCAGAACCTGGAAAAAAACCAGAACAGAAGAATGGATACAGAAAATGTGGTACATTTACACAATGGAATACTACTCAGCTATTAAAAACAAGGACTTCGCAAATTTTGCAGGCAAATGGATGGAACTAGAAAATATCATCCTGAGTGAGGTAACTCAGACCCCAAAGAGCACACATGGTATGTACTCACTGATAAGTGGATATTTGCCCCAAAGCTCAGAATTCCTACAATACAACTCACAGACCATATGAAGCTTAACAAGAAGGAAGGACAAAGTGTGGATGATTCAATCCCACTTAGAAGGGGGAACAAAATAATCATGGGAGGTATAGGAAGGGAAGGACTTAGGTGGGAGGGGGAGAGAAAAAAAGGGGCAGGATCAGGTATTGGAAGAGACAGAAGAGAAGCCTAGAGGACCAGGAACAGTGGGGTGTGGGGTGGGAAACGGGGGGGGGTGAGGAACCACTAGAAATTCCCAGATGCCAGGGATGCCAATGTGGATGATATTAGCTGAAATACCCAATAAAGGGGAGATAGAACCTGAAGAGACCACCTCCAGTAGATAGGCATGGCCCTAAGGTGAGGAATGGGGCCATCCATGCAGCTAAAAAATTTTAACAGAGATGTTCCTGTCCAAAGGAAAGTCAGGGGCAAAAAAAAAAAGGAACAGAGACTGAAGGGAAAACCATCCAGAGACCACCCCACCTTGGGATCCATCCCACGAGCAGACACCCTGACGCTATTGTTGATGCCAAGAAGTGCTTGCAGACAGGATCCTGGTATGGCTGTCCCATGAGAGGCTCTGCCAGAGCCTAACTAAGACATTATAGAATTTATTTTTTATATTTTTTTATTTTTTTAAGACCTCTTTTTAGATTTATTTATTTTGTGTGAGTACACTGTAGCTATTTTCAGACAGACCAGAAGAGGGCATCAGATCACATTACAGATGGTTGTGAGCCACCATGTGGTTGCTGGGATTTGAACTCAGGACCTTTGGAAGAGCAGTCAGCTCTCTTAACCACTGAGCCATCTCTCCAGCCCCCGACATTATAGAATTTTTATACATACTTATTTTTTTATTTGTCCCTTCTCTAACTCTTCTTCCCTGCTCCTCTGTTACTCTTTTCTTCTCTCCAATACTCTCCCTTCTGCTTTCATGTATTTCATTATCCTGTTTTCTCCCTCTTCTTAAGATCTCTTCCTTCCTCTCATGGTTTCCTTTCTAGTTTTTTCACACACACACACCACCACCACCACCATCATGGTTTTCATTTTAGTTTCATTACATACATATACATTCTAAAAGGACTTGAAGTCAAGTCAATACATCACAGAGATACCTGCACATGTGTTTATTGCTTCACTATTCATAATAGTGTTATGGCTAAAGAAACTTTTTTCTTTTCTTTTTTCTTTTTTTGGTTTTTCGAGACAGGGTTTCTCTGTGTAGCCCTGGCTGTCCTGGAACTCACTCTGTAGACCAGGCTGGCCTTGAGCTCAGAAATCTGCCTGCCTCTGCCTCCAAAGTGCTGGGATTAAAGGCGTGAGCCACCTCGCCTGGCGGCTAAAGAAACTTTAGGCATCCATCTTGGTATCCACTAGCATTTTGTTTCTGATTCCAGTCCCTCAATGATAAGTTCTCAATAACCCTATCTCAGTGATCCCCACCCAGATATGTATAGCCACAAACTTCTACTAGTTATGATAGGACTAATTGATTTTTTTTTGTCTTCTGTAACTTGTTTACACAGATACCCAAAGATTGTTTTGAGTTACCCTAACCACTTAACTTGGCAGAACAGACCAGGTTTTGCTTGGAGATATATATATATATATATATATATATATATATATATATATATATATATATACACAATATGTGTGTGTGTATGTGTGGTGTTCTTATGATTTTTCTCCATAAAAGCCCTTCTACACGCCTTTCCTCTACAACATTCATGAACCAAGATTGGGCTTTAAGTCATCCTGCTATCAGCTAAATCAATAAATCCTTTAATTATACTTGGATTGAGTCTATGTTCTTTTCTCAGGGTTCACAAACTCCATAACAATAGTTAAGAAATGATATCAGACTAGCTGTTCATCCACAGCCGAATAGTTAAGCAAATGTAGAGCATGCACAATAGAATTTAGTTTAGCTGCAAAGAAGGATGAAATATATTTTCAGAAAAATAGATATAACATGCAATCATTGTTAAGTGAATTAAGTCAGTGAATTTGACTTTTTTTGGAAACTAGGTCTTTGCAGACCAGATCATATTAAGACAGGAGCATATGTTAGTAAGGTAAATACATTTTCTGTGCTTATAAAGATAGAAAAGGAGCAGACACAGAAAAGAAAGCCAAATGAAGAAAAGGAGAGAGGTGCAGGAATATATCTACTAGGCAAGGTGCCATGAATGACTACCTAAACTAGGATAAAGGGTGGCCTGATGACACTGTGACTTTAAAAATCTTGCCCCCTGAACTGGGAGAGGGATCAGTTTGTTTCTTTAAGTTGCCAGGTTTGTAGTAGCAACAGCAGAAAATGTCCTTTAGGTGTTCCCTTTTATCCTTTCAGTTGTATTTTAGCACCTGAAGTTCTGCTTGTTTCTCTATTCCTATTGTTTGCTTCTACCTCCATTTACACTATAAGCTGAAGGTATCTCCTGGGAAAAATTGAGATAAACACTGTAAACTCACCTTTCTCACAAGTATTTTCATCAGTCTCTTGTTTTCCAGACCCTCTTTTATGAGAACTTTGTTTTGTCAGCACAGAGAAACCATAGAACATTCTACCACTGCTCAAGGGTTTGCAGCTTAGGCATGTAGCCTCCTAAAGTTGACATATTCAAAATTATGGCAATGTTTTGGGGGAGACTGTGTTTGAGGATTCCACGTTCTCTAACTCTGTCATTGTTGCCTCAGGACTGATTAATTCTCTGCTGTTTAAATTAAACAGATTGTTGTCCTTTTGTATTGCACAAGTCCAGACCCTTGGCCTCTAAGTTTTCAAATACAATTGACATTTTTTCTCTAAACAAAAGCAACAGCTGCTCTGTGTGGTGGCACACACCTGTAATCCAAGTTAATCAGGAAGCCAAGGAAGCAGGAACAAAAAGTTCCAGCACAGCCTCCACTACATTGTAACTCTGTCACAAAATACAACAACAACAACAAAGCAAAATCACTCTTGCTATGCTCCTAAGTTTCTCACCAGAATTGCAGTTACATTCAGCATTTCTGTTGTTCTGAGTATGAGTGTTGTTTGGTTGTTTGTATACTAAACGTGGCAAAAACCTTCTTTCTTGAGTGTTTCTTCCATTTTATAATATTTTTTTGGTGAGAAATTTGGCCAACTTACCTGGCCAATTCTGTTGTTGTCGTTGTCGTTGTTGTTGTTGTTGTTGTTGTTGTTGTTGTTCTTCTTCTTCTTCTTCTTCTTCTTCTTCTTCTTCTTCTTCTTCTTCTTCTTTTTTGTTTTTTTTTTCAAGACAGAGTTTCTCTGTATAGTCCTGGCTGTCCTGGAACTCTGTAGACCAGGCTGGCCTCGAACTCAGAAATCCGCCTGCCTCTTCCTCCCGAGTGCTGGGATTAAAAAGGCGTGCACCGCCACGACCGGCTCAATTCTGTTCTTCTTGATATCACCTGTGGTCCATAGCTGGTACCCAGCAGGTAGCTGGTTGTCCTTGCTGCTCTATGACAGCTTGTCTCAGCAGATGATTACTGGCATTTCTTCTACTGCTGATCCACTTATCGGTTTTTATATTCAAACTCTGTCTTCTATTTATCAACTTTTCTCCATTTTCATTAGTCTTTCCACACTTCAACACACGTTTCTTCATCCTGAAAGCAGTGACAATGAAGGTACTTATTTCTTAACCTCTGTAACAGTGTCCCTCAAATACTGTTGGATGCCATGTAGGAAGAGCTGCAGTGGGCAAGTGAGTTCCTTGGAGATGGCCCACCATCTTGCTTGGCTGTGATGGATGCACTGTGGTGCAGCATGACCCCAGAGACTTGTTCCAGAATTGTTTCTTGCCACTGATATGCTTTCTCATGTTTATCATTGCCACACTCTATTTTGTTTGGTGTGAGTGGATACTGGGAGACACTCACTGCCTATATCCTGATGTGATTACTCCCTGGCTGATAGCTCACTCTATTGGGCAAATTTACTGCAGATCAACATGAAGATGAACTTTCATGTATTAATGAAGTTTAGATGAATTAACCTTATAGAATTTCTAACTTGATTAAAATAATTTTAGAAAGAAAGTATAAGGATAGTTTTAGTTGTTTTTTTTTCAGAGGCATGTATGTGAGGGCATTGGGCTATGCAAAGACAGTCTGGTTTCCAGTTGAGCTGAGATGTTGAACCCCGGGACCTGGTGGTGATAATTCATCTACATGGGATGGAAGGAGTTCTCTCATGTTTCCTGGACCCCTGGTTCCTGTCGAAGTTACTGCCCCCCCTTATCCCCCATAAGAGAAGCATGGTTAGTAGTCACATGGGCAACGTCCCAAGCTTCTGACCTTCAGGCTAAACTCCTCCCTAGTTACCTAGCAACAGAAAAGATAGCAGCATACTTTTAAAAAGGGTTGTTTGGCCCCTCCTTGCTCTCTCTTACTCCTCTCACTCTTGCTCCCTTGCTCTTACCTCTCCTCTCCTCTTTGTTCTCTCTTCCTCTCTCTCCCTCTTACTCTCTTGTCTTTCTTCTTTCTCTCCTTTTCCCCTTTGTCTCCTCTTGGCCATGGTCTCTCTTTCTCTTTCTACCTTCTCTCTTTCCCCCTGCCTTTCTACAATAAAGCTCTAAAACCATAGACTGTCTCTGTTCAGCTGCACAGACTCTCTCCTGTGTGGGAACCTCTCTTCCCTATGCCCTTTCTCCCATAACCTCAGGGCTACAGGGTGCGACCCCAGGTCCCCTTTTGGTTTGGGAGCTGCCCCTTGTCCACCCCCCCCCATTGAGTGGGTCAGAGGCTTGGATGCCCACCCAGGACTGAGTGGAAAGTGTCTGGCAGCCCTCCCGCGTCCACCTGTCCAGAGCATAGGTGAAACTCTGGCTGGATGTAGGCTGTCCTCCCTCCCTGCTTCTTTCCCCAGTTCCCTTTTTAGTTACCACACATGTAATGGAATTAGAATCAAGAATAGATTGTGGGAGCTGGAGATATGGCTGAGTGGTTAAGAGCACTGACTGGTCTTCCAGAGGTCCTGAGTTCAATTGTCAGCAACCACACTGTGACTCACATTTACCTGTAATGGGATCCAATGCATTCTTCTGATGTGTCTGAAGAGAGTGACAGTGTACTCATATACATTAAATAAATAAATAAATAAATAAATAAATGAATCGAATGTGCCTTCTCCTCATAATAGTAAGAAAAGACTGCATAATAAAAAATACAATAAATTATATTAAGAAGAGAAGTTGGCTTGGGACAGATTTGTGATCAAGAAAAAACATTCATTCTCGGTCAGGCCCTTCTTAGGATGAAGCCACAGGTGTGCACTATGATAAAAGTCATGTGATCCCATTTCCTTGAACTCATAATGAATTTATAGAATGAAACACTGCTTTGAACTTACTATTGACTATCTTTTATTATTACTATCTTTTCTGTAACTATCTTTTGTGTAATATTTTATTTGTGAGGTAATTTTATAAAGAACTTCTGTTAAGAAAATATAAAAAGGCTGAGAGAAAAAAATAGTGTGGCTTTTGAGGCTCTGCTCCATTCAATCTATATATATCTATATCTATATCCATATCTCTATCTATCTATCTATCTATCTATCTATCTATCTATCTATCTATACCTATATCTATGTATCTATATATACAATATGTCTACATTTTTCTATATGTATGTGTATACATATGCATGTAGGCATTTGTGCATGTATATAAGAATACATGTGCACTTGTGAAATTGATGAAACAGGTGGTCTGGTCCCAGTATATATATATATATGTGTGTGTGTGTGTGTGTGTGTATGTACATGCATGATCTTCTCTCTATCCTTTTATTTCTTGCCAGCCTCTTAAGAGTTAAATGAGTTTAGAGTTTCTTGTTGGGCATTCTTGCCAGCCCCAGATAATGAAGTTTTGTTCAATCAGTAGTGCTGACCTCATCAGCAGGGACTCCTTCAACTGCTATTAGCAAGAACCCCAGTGGCCTATGTCATACCTTGTTACTTCCTCAGTTACCTGGATGTTGGAACAGGATTTCAGCAAAATATCTTTTTCCAATTTGAATTTTTTTAGATTCATTTTAAAACATACATATCATTTTATTCCCTTATTTGAAACCTTTTAGTGCCTTCCATTGTACTTCAAACTAAAATCCAAGGTAATTGCCATGACTCATATGGTTTCCTTATTTAGGAACTACTCTCTTCTTCACCTACTGAGCTGCATCTCTGCACTGACAGGTCATATGTTTATTCCACAAATATTGAGTGTTGAAGATTGCTAGGTATTGGATCTTCAGAGAGGGACAAAACAGATAGAAATTGCTGCCCTGTAAAGCTTATATTCTAGAAAGACCCACAACTGACCAAGGTGCAGCAAAAAAGAGACTATAGAATGCCCACCCCTAAATGCAGCACACCTATTTCCAAGGCTCAGGGATCCTTATAGAAGTGGTGGCAGAAAGACTGTAAGAGCCAAAGGTTAATGATTACAAGGAAACTGCCATCTGGACACAGCAGAGCAGCTGCACATATGGATTCACAGCAGTTATGAAAACATGTACAAAACCCGTGCAAGCCTAAGGCAGACCAAATCCCAGTATGGATGGGGAGTTGGACATGAAGTTCCATTCCTAATTGAGAGTTACTGGCAATTGTTAGTTCCTGGAAGAGTAAGAGTCAATTTTCTCTAAGAATATAGATCATGTTAAGTTGACTATGCTCCAGTGGAAGACTACACACACAAATTGATCATAATGGGTTTTTAAAAAGCATACCAAGTTGGATAGGTAGGGAAGGGGAAGTAAAGCTGGGAAGAGTCCGGGAGGGGAGGTGAATATGATCAAAATACATTATATGAACTCTCAATTAATAAAAATGTTTAAGACACAAAATAAATAAATAAACAAATAAATAGGTAAACAAATAAATAGAAAGGCCTAGGAAACTTAGTTGGGAAGCAGAATTTGGAACAAAAAACTTGAAAGGGGTCAAGGAGTGAATCCGGGAATCCATCCCATCATCAGCCACCAAACCTAGATACTATTGCTCATGCCAGCAAGATTCTGCTGAAGGGACCCTGATATTGTGGCCTCTTGTGAGGCTATGCCAGTGCCTGACAAACACAGAAGTGGATGCTCACAGTCAGCTATTGGATGGAACACAGGGACCCCAATGGAGGAGCTAGAGAAAGTACCCAAGGTGTTGTAGGGGGCAACAACAATATGAACTTAACCAGTACCCCCTGAGCTCGTGTCTCTAGCTGCATATGTAGCAGAAGATGG
>NC_034613.1:63059460-63061450 GCF_900095145.1 Mus pahari
ATTGATTTATTAATTGATTGATTGGTGTTTTCTCATTTTCACATGTGTTTGTTTTGTATTCACACTTGATTCATGAGGATGTGTATGCCTGTACATGTATGTGGACATGGAGGACAGAGACTGATGTGGAAAGTCATTCTCTACTGCTTTTTCGTATTACTCACTGAAGCAGTGTCTCTTGGAATCTCAGTCAAACTTAGAGCTGGCCAATAGGGCTAGTTACATTAGGCAACGTGCTCTGGGGATTCTCTGTGTCTATGTTCTGAGGCAGTAATTACAGGCATGATGCCACACCCACCTGGGATTTTATGGGTTCCGGGTACCTGAGCTGTGTTCCTCATGTTTGTGTACCTGGAGCTCTCTTACTCAGCATGATTAGCTAGCTGAGTTCTAGGGAGACTCATCTTTACCCACCCACTGGTGGGATTACAGTGTGAGCCATGTGCTAGCCTTGTACATAGATGGTGAGGAATCTGAACTTAGATCTTTGTGCTTCTGTAGCAAGCTCTTTACTGACTGAGACATCTCTCTAGGCCTGTCATTGTTTCTTTTAAAGGTGGTTAATGGTAATATTTCTGAAATTCAGTTTATCCATTTCTAAAATCAAACCGTTAAAATTAAACAAGTTAAAGTTTGTAGATAACTCTAGTTGACATACTGACCATGGGTTTTACAATCAGTTTTATTTTTCTTTCTATAAAATAAAAAGAATGTGTTCTAGAAAAAAAAATCTAAACAGATCTATAATTAGAAATTGAATTGGTATTTTTTCAATTTACTTGTTTATTCTTTAAGATTTGTTTATTTACTTTATGTATATGTACACTGTGGCTGTACAGATGTGAGCCTTCATGTGGTTGTTGGGAATTGAATTTAGGACCTCTGCTCGCTCCGGCCAACCCTGCTCGCTCGGTCCCTGGTTGCTCCAGTCCAAAGATTTATTTATTATTATAAATAAGTACACTGTAGCTATCTTCAGACACACCAGAAGAGGGCATCAGATCTCATTACGGGTGGTTGTAAGCCACCATGGGGTTGCTGGGATTTGAATTCAGGACCTTCGGAAGAGCAGTCAGTGCTCTTACCCACTGAGCCATCTTGCCAGCCTTGAATTGGTAATTTTAAATAAGTTCCAACCAAGGAAAAGTTTGTGAGAAGATGGTTGCACTTAGTAGATTACATCAAATATTCAAGGAGAATTAATGTAATCTCAAAATAGTCCAAAATATAGAAGAGGAAGAGTGTCTATCTTATTCTATAATTGATGTATTATTCTGATACTAAAGTCAGATAAAGACACCAGAAGAAGACTACGGATGAACATCCTGATTGATATAGTTGCAAAAGTAATCAATACAACATGAGTAACTTGAATCCAATAGCATACTAAAAGGGTTACATGTAGCCTGACCAAGCAAGGTCCTAGGAATCCAAGAATGGATCCACATGTGAAAATCAATTATGAATCCATGTAATGGGTCATTTTATAACCTAAAACATTTTGCAATTCCTTTATTAACATTAGGAGTTTTCTATGGATTCTTCGTGGGGTGTGTGTGTGTGTGTATCTTGTAATATATCACAAGAACAGATCAGAGGGGGAAAACCAGACATAGTGATCTTCACTGCTTCACTGATACAGAATAAAAAGGAATGGACAAAATCTAACATCCTTTAAATGATAAAAAACATGTAACAAACTGGCAAATTATAAGAACTGCTTGATTACGGTAAAGAGCATTTATGAACTCGTCTAGTAACATGGTGCTCATTGATGAAAGATTGCAACCTTTTTCACCTAACAGCAGGTGTAATAGAAGAATGACAGCCTATTCTCCCTACTTTTTGTGAGCATTATTCAGAAAATACTAGCCAGAGTGCCGCAGACAGACTTTTCTGGGGTCCCTGATCTGCGGGGAACGGGTCTCTGGTTGCAGGTGAGCGAGGATTCGGCGAATGTGGGGTGACAAACAGACACGGACACAAGAGA
>NC_034613.1:63061795-63064469 GCF_900095145.1 Mus pahari
AGGATCTGATATGGCTATGTATTAAGGGAAAGCACATGGATCTGTTTTCCAACTAAAGCAAGGACATTGGAGCATTCGTTATACAAAATGCCACCATTCCAGGAGACTGAGTTTCCTTGAACTTTTTGCCTCAGGACAGCGCCCAGGTTTTTGGGGCCTGTTGGTGCTTGTCACTACTGGAAAGAATGTAGCACCAGAGCAACTATGTAAGAAAAAGAAAGAAATTACATCAAATTAGTTTCTTTAATTACCTTTGTGTCCTTAATTTTCTATTTTTCTATTTTATTATAGTCCAGGATAATCAAGAATTTGCAATACTTTTGCATTTGGCTCTTAAGTACTAGCATTACAGGCTACTACATATAGCTCAGATGACACAATTCCATCTGAAAGGAAACCAAAGTAGCTAGAAACTGAAGTGAATGTTTTTAATCTTAGCACCTGGGAGGCTGAGGCAGGAGGATCTTTATCTTGAATTTCAGTCCAGCCGTGGCTACATAAACATACATGATGCCACCTTGGTATATGCAGTGAGACCCTGTCTAACACACACACACACACACACACACACACACACACACACACACACACCATGAGGAATCCATAGAAAACTCCTAATGTTAATAAAGGAATTGCAAAATGTTTTAGGTTATAAAATGACCCTTTCATCCATGCCTGCTTTGCAACTTACCAGGTCTAGCCCTTGTATCACAACCACTACCTGACCAAGTCTGGTCACCCTGCTAGTGCTGTAGCCAACTTCTATTCTTCTGCCAGGACCCCACTCTACCTTCAGTCACCCACAGACCCCTTCTGTGCTGCTTTCAACCATTCCTCCCACACAGATTTCCCATGCCTTCCTTCAGGGTCTATCCAGGCTCCCTGACCTCCTCATCCATACCTTTTCCTCAATCTACCAGATCTAGTGCAGGTCTTATATACAGTGCCCAGGCCTAGTCTGGCCTCCCTTGCTGGCATACAAATGATCTCTAGGCTTGGGCCAGGACCTTTCTTACCTATACTAATCCCCACAGTACCCTACTCTATATCCAGCGTTTCTACTCAGCCAGATCTACTGCTTGGGCCATCCTGTACACAGCTCAGTTCCCTATGTCCTTCTGACTTCCTTGCACCCAATCCACTTTCGGTCTCTAGGCCAAACTACCTGCACATTCTCCCTGCTCAAACTTGCTGTGTCCATATCAGATTTAGAACTAATAAAAAAGTTCACATGCCTAGATAGCATCACAAAATAAAGAAAACACAAAGAAACAACTAAACGAAATTAAGAAGAAAGAGCTTAAGAAGAGTAAACGTCTGAGTGACACTCAAGAAAACATAAATATAAGGCTGATAGAAATGACAAAGACAATCCAGGACTTGAGAACAGAATTCAGTAAGGAGATAGAAATATTAAAGAGGACTCAAAAACTGAAATTAAGATTAAATTGAAAACCAAATAACTCAACTAGAAACTCAAAGGAAAAGTTTACAAGTAGAATGAATCAAGTAGAAGATAGAATATTAGGACTTGAAGTAGAAGAGCTAGACCAAATAAACAAGAATTAAAGGAATATGAAAACACTCCTGTCATTCATATATATATATATATATATATATATATATATATATATATATTCATTCTTAGGGTTTTACTACTGCGAACATACACCATGAATGACCAAGGCAAATCTTATAAAGGACAACATTTAATTGGGGTGGCTTACAGGTTCAGTCCATTATCATCAAGAGGGGAGCAGGGCAGCATCCAGGCAGGCATGGTGAAGGAGGATCTGAGAGTTCTACATCTTCATCTGAAGATGTCTAATGGAAGACTGACTTCCAGGCAGCTAGGGTGAGGGTCTTAAGCCCACACCCGGCTCTGACCCCGGGACTCAGGTGAGATCACCAGTCCGTGCAGGAGAGCTCGGGCCACAGAAGCAACAGAGCTTCTCAGACACCATCCTACCGGGCCTTCATCTGCAGTCAGGAGTTGGAGTTGATCCTCAGTCCTCTGTGCACCTTCCCTGCCAGAGGAGAGCTTGCCTCCAGGAAGTGCTCTGACCCAGGGACTCAGGTGAGATCACTATTTTCTCTCTGGTGTATCTCTAAGATGGGTCTGCTCAGGAGAGCACAGGCAACAGAGCTTCTAGGACAGGGTCCTACAGGCCTACATCTGCAGCGAGGAGGTGGGGACTGTTCCGAAGCCTCCTGTGCACTGGTCTTGTCAGGAGAGAGCTGGTCTCCCAGGAGTGCTGACACAGGCTTACAAACTCACAGGAGGAACAAGCTCCAGCCAGAGATAGCTAGAACATCTAACACCAGAGATTACCAGATGGTGAAAGGCAAACGTAGGAATCTTACCAACAGAAACCAAGACTACTTGGCATCATCAGAACCTAAGAAGGATATTAATAACCCCCTTAAAGAAATACAGAAGAACATAGCTAAACAGGTAGAAGTCCTTAAAGAAGAAACATAAAAATCCCTAAAAGAATTACAGGAGAACACGCGCAAGCAGGTAGAAACCCTTAAAAAAATATAGGAAAACACAACTAAACAGGAATTGAACAAAACCATCCAGGATCTAAAAATGGAAGTAGAAACAACAAAGAAATCACAAAGGGAGACAACTCTAGAGATAGAAATCCTAGGAAAGAAATCAGGAGCCATA
>NC_034613.1:63064480-63067561 GCF_900095145.1 Mus pahari
CTTTACTATATAGAGACTATCTGTAAGTTCTGTGACTCTAGAGAACCCTGACTAATACAGTCATCCATTGGATAAAGCACAGGTTCCCCAATGAAGAAGTTAGAGAAATTACCCAGGGAGTTGAAGGTGTCTGAAGCCCCATAGGAGGAACATCAATATGAACTAACCAGTACCCCAGCAGCTCCTTGGGACTAAACCACCAATCAAAGAAAACACATGATGGGACTTGTGGCTCTAGCTGCATATATAGCAGAGGATGGCCTATTCGGTCATCAATGAGAGGAGAGGTTCTAGGTCCTGTGAAGGTTCTATGCCCCAGTATAGTGGAATGCCAGGGCCAAGAATGGGAGTGGGTGGGTTGGGGAGCAGGGAGAGGGGAAGGGGATAGGGGATTTTCAGAGGGGAAACTAGGAAAGGGGATAACATTTAAAATGTAAATAATGAAAATGTCTAATAAAAAACAATAAATAAATAAATAAACAAACAAATAAATGTTAAAACACCTCTGTGGATAGCCTCACAAATAGGATCAAGGAAGACCTTACAAGTCTCATGAGAATAGTTTGATCCCTGGAGCCCATATGTAGGTGGAAAGAACTGATTCTACAAAGTTGTCTTCTTATCTCTCCACACATGCTGTGACATGTGCACTGTCATGCACACATGCACATTGCATTGGAAGACAAATGGAAGAATTGGAATATGTAATCAAGAAGAAGATAAGTTACTAAGAAGATAGGAGTATGACTTTCATGATATTATGAGTACTATAAGAATACTAGATTATGCTGGGTGTGGTGGTGCACGCCTTTAATCCCAGCACTCGGGAGGCAGAGGCAGGTGAATTTCTGAGTTTGAGGCCAGCCTGGTCTACAAAGTGAGTTCCAGGACAGCCAGGGCTACACAGAGAAACCCTGTCTTGAAAAAACAAACAAACAGAATACTAGATTTAAGATTCATGGGTCCAAAAGGTATAGAATTCCATTCTAAATGAATAGAAAATATTTCAATGAAATAATAAAGTTCCTAAATTAGAGAGATGCCAGTCTAGCTATGAGGCATTTATAAGATCAAATAGACAAGAGCAGAGAACTTCCCTTCCTCATATTATAATTAAGCCACTAAATATACAGTACAAGTAAGAATATTGAAAGCAACAATCACCTATAAATGAATATGCACCAAACATTAGTGTATACAATTTCACAAAACAAAAAATGCTATTGGTAAAGTCAAAGATTAACCCCAGAACCACAAAAATAGTGGGTGTCTTAATATTCTACTTTCACCAGTAGGCAGCTCATCTGGATAAAAAGAAACATTGAAGGTAAATCATGTCATAGATCAAATGGACTTAAAAGACATCTAAAGAACAATCCCTCCAAACAGTACAGTGTATGCATTCTTCTCAGCAGCCCATAGACTTTTTCTAAAATAATCGTACATAAGGATAAAAAAAACCCATGTCTTACCAAATGTAGTGGATTGAATAGGTTTGACCCGCATAGATTCATGTGTTTGAATGCTTGGCCCACAGGGAGTGACACTATTAGGAGGTGCATCCTTGTTAGAATAGGTGTGACCTTGTTAGAGGAAATGTGTCACTCTGAGGGTAGGCTTTGAGGACTCCTAGTGCTCTAGCTCTGTCCAGGACAGGACAGAAGAGAGCCTCCTCCTGTGAAGGAGCCTTTGGAGAGAGTCTCTTCCTGGCTGCCTTCAGATCAAGATGTAGAACTCTCAGCTCCTTCTCCAGCACAATGTCTGTCTGGATGCTGCCATGCTCTTCACCATGATGATAATAGACTAAACTTCTGAAACTGTAAGCTATCTCCATTTCAATGCTTTCTTTTATGGGAATTATTTGGTCATGGTGTCTTTTTTACCGCAATGAGACCCCCAACAAAGATACCAAATATAAGAAATTTGCAATAATTTCTTATGTTCTATCTGATCACAATGGAGTAAGACTACAAATCAACAGTGAGAGAAATTATAGAACATATACAAACTCATAGAGATTAAATAACACACTAATTTCTGGAGACAGGGTCTCATGTAGTCCATATTAACCTCTAAATCATTATGTAGTTGAGGTTGCACTACTGATCTTTCTGCTTCTACCTCCTAAGATATAGGATTACAAGTGTGTGCCACCATGCTCAGCCTAAACAACATATGCTGAATACTAGTTCATTAAAGGAATGAAGGAATTTAAGAAATTTCTAGAAATGAAAATACAATATTCAAAAATCCAGGGGATAGAATGAAAACATCCTAAGAAGTAGTTTATAGGTTTTAGTCCTATATTAAGAAAGCTGAGCGATTTCAGGGCTGGTCAGCTGGTAAAGTGCTTGCTGTGGGAACATGAGGACCTGACTTTGTAGCTCCAGTATCTATGTAATAAATAAATAAAAAAAGGAGTTAGTTGCAATGGCCAATGATATTATTCCAGAACTGAGAAGGCAATGAAGGGATCTTGCTAGCCAGGCATTCTGGCTAAATTGGGATGTTCCACGTTCATTGACATCAACCCCTGGCCTCCACACATGAATGAGCACAATTTCCCCTTGCTCCACTTCTGTGAAATCAGAGATCTCAAATAAATAACTTAATGATATGGTCCTTGGAAAAAGAACACATTAACCCACAAATCAGAAGATGGAAAGGAAAATAATAGTTAAGACTAGGGTAAAGGGAGGCAAGATGGCTTATTGAGTTAAAGTTGTTGCTTCACAAATCTGACAACCTGAGTTTGATAACTAGAATTAATTAATTAAGGTGGAAAGAGAGAAACCGGCTCCACACAATTGTCCAAATAAACAGTACACACAGTAAAAACATGTGAAATAATAAAAAATTTGAAGGTTTAGAGATGAAAAGGGAGCCATGATACAAATATTAATAAAATTCAGAACATCTAGTTCTAAACCTTAAAAACACATGCTTTACCAAATTGGTAAATCTAAAATAAAATCTAAAATAAAATAAAATAAAATGATGAATTTCTAGATGTATATGATCTACTAAAACAGCTGAATTAGTAAGGGTTTCTATTCCTGCACAAACATCATGACCAAGAAG
>NC_034613.1:63067773-63069120 GCF_900095145.1 Mus pahari
CCTTGATCACTAATTGAGAAAATGCCTTACAGCTGGATCTCATGGAGACATTTCCCCAACTGAGGCTCCTTTCTCTGTGATAACTCCAGCTGTGTCAAGTTGACACAAAGCTATCCAGTACAACAGCCAAAAATAAGACAAATAATTTAAACAAACATATGACAAGATTAAAGAAGCATTATAATAATACCCCAAGACTAAAAATTTCATGCCCAGATGACATCACTGCTGAATTCTAGATCTTCAAAGAAAAACTAATACGAATGCTTTAAAAACTGTTCTATAATTTAGGAAAGGAATAGTACCAAGCACTTAAAGATGCAGGCATAGGTAAGGGCTTTCTGAATAGGACTCCAGTTAGTCAGGAAATTAGGCTAAGTACTGACAGAACCACATAGGGAAACAAATTAAAACTGCACTGAGAATCTGTCTTATGAGCCCAGTTAGAATGGCTATTATAAAGACAACAAATGATAACAGATGCTGCTGAAGATGTGGGGAAAGGGGAAATCTCATTGATTGTCATTGTAAGCTAGTACACTAGTGTGCAGGTTTCTCAAAAAGCTAAAAACATAGCTACTTAATACGCTGATATAGCACTCCTGAACAAATATCTAACATTTTACATCCTGCTACAAAGGCACTTGCTCATCTTATTTTTGTTACTTGCAACTTGATTAATATTAGCTAAATACTGTAATCAGCCTATGTGTCTATCAAGAGAACAGATAATGGCACAGGTAATTTTATTCACCCATCAAAAAATAAATTCATATATTGCAAGAAAATGGATGAGCTGCAAAATATATTAAGTAAAGAAAATCAAGGCTCTGAAGTAAAACTCAAAATGTTCAATATAAAAAATTACCTTTTAATTTTTATAGAAATATATTTATGTGGCACTTAGTGTAGGTAGATTCCAGTAAAGTAGAGGGGACAGAGGAGTGAAAAAAAAGAAAATTTAAGGAAGGAGTATCTGATATGAAAATAAAAGGGGGAGGGATACTGAAGATGAAAGGGTTAAGGTTGGTATAGATATGGAAAAAGGGAGAGCAAGAAAGAGAGAACAAAAACCACAACACAACAAAACAAAAAACTCAACAAAATCCCAAGTATGTATGAAAATGTCATGACGAAATAAGCTGTATTGCATGCTAAAATTTTAAAAAAAATTCAACCCCATTACACGCTCTAAGACTACTACCTTCTTCTCAGTACCTCAAGGTACCTCCTCCAAAATTGCAGAGGCAGAGGCAGAGGGCAGAGGGCAGAGGGCAGAGGGCAGAGGGCAGAGGGCAGAGGGCAGAGGGCAGAGGGCAGAGGGCAGAGGGCAGAGGGCAGAGGGCA
>NC_034613.1:63070215-63071963 GCF_900095145.1 Mus pahari
CTACTCCCTAAGAGAGAACAACAGTTCCTTGCTCCACGAGTGCCACCATTTTACAGGAAACAGAATCACTAGAAAACATCCCCACCCTATCCTGCTAAGTCGAAACACTTGCAAGGCTCTGCCTATTTATTTATATACTTACCTATTTCTGAAAACCTGTTTTATTAAAACTAAGTTTCAAATAAATTATATCACATTAAAGCTGTAAAGAAAAAATCCAAAACCAGTTTGTTCCTTCACATGGCATCAGGCAACTGCTGCTGGTGAGTTGCAGGTTCTATATCCAGCTAAGTGACTGATTAGGTACCATTTTGGTATTTGTTCCCTGTTGTTAGCATCAGGACACTCCAAGGCCTGGCTTAACCATGTGACACTAGACCTACGTTGCCAGGACAACGACCCTCAATCCCACAACTCACCTGGCTCAGTCCCCTCCCTCACTAGTGTGATCCCATTCTCCGTAAAAATTAGGGGATCACCCCCTCCTCGCTGTCTTCTCCTCTCTTCACCCCTCCTCGCTCTCTTCTCTTCCCCCCTCTTCTCTTCTCTTTCTCCTCTTTCTCTCTCTCCTCTTCTCTGCTCTTCTCTTATACTCGCTTCGCCATCCCACCCCCATCCCTGCTTAATATACCTCTCTCATGTGGAATCACCTTGGCATGGTCTACTGTTTGGTTTATCTGCCCAAAACATAAAATTGGTGCTGAAACCCAGGATGGATAAACAAAGAACCAGCAGCCACCAACACCTGGTGTTGCCCAAGGGGCATCCAGTGGAAACAGCAGCGGGTACTGAACACAACATCCACGGTAAGATTCCCACTTGCATCCGCTTGCTCGAACATGCACTCATGCCAACCCTCTGCACAGCGGCTTGCAACTTTCCCCCTGAGTCAGAACTCTTGGCGACCCCACCTCCCCTGTATTTAAGCCTTTGGCCCATGCAGTTACAAACGACTGGGGGGCTCACACAAAGGCCTAAGGGGCAAGGGGAAAGAAGTGTGGCTGTCTGCCATTTACACCACGTGACCCACCACTGTCCCGGGGCACAGAAATTTTAAACTAAGCGAGCTGCGCCATTTCCACAGCACCTGGACTGGGTTTCCACGTTCCCATTTTACTGGTTCACAAAAAACCTCTCACACAGACATCGGCATACTATTGGCAGGGCCTGTTATTAGGGTGTGGCCTCCAGTTCATGGAACAGAACCTGGCCAGTTCTGCCCGAGAACTAGTAGCTACTGACTCAGCTGGCATAAGTGACACTGCCTATCTGCACCTTGCTCTTTCCGGAAGCTGCTCTTTCCATACAGACCCCCAGTGGGTTGGACACCCAGCGGGTCGGCTGAAATCCCTGGCCAGGATAGAGCACTTCCCATAGTAAGTCCGGGACTTACTGGGTAGCCACTAGAGGTCCTCGTGACGACTTGGGCACTCTAGCCTGACTGATTTCCTTTTTGGTTTCTCAGTTGTTCTCTAGGACACCAATAGAACATACCAGGAACTTCCAGAGCATGGGCAACCACGTGTCCTCAGAAAACCTTGAGTCCTTAAGGTCCATGCCTCCTTTAAAGGCATCAAAATTGATATTCCTTTACAATAAGATCCAGTTGTTTTAAGGATCCCAATACCTACTGCCAGCAAACCCGTAAATGGGAAGAGGTTACCTATGCAAACTCTTTCATTCATCTCTGTTCCAATCCTGCTATATGTTCTTCCTGCTCTCCAACTCAACTCCTGTTAGCCATGAAC
>NC_034613.1:63073246-63081678 GCF_900095145.1 Mus pahari
GCTCCTCCTTTTAGCCATCCAACCTACTAACAATACCATGTCATTCCCTTTACCAGCCTCACAGGTAGATCCCCGAGTGTGGGACATCCAGAACCCCTCTATTGCTAAACACCATTCGCCTGTTGTCATCCAATTGTTGGACCCTACCAGGTATATTCCCAGGCTCAATACCTTCTCTCTCTCCAGAGCTTCAGGGGACTCAAGCAGATCATCTCTGACCTGTTGAGGAAGAAACTTCTTTGCCCTACCTCTTCTCCCTTTGACACCCCTATACTAGCAGTAAAGAAACCCAATGGTGCCTATCGTTTATTCTAGGATCTCAGATGTATTAACTCTGCAATGGAGCCTCTTCACCGGATTGTGGCTAACCTCTACATATTTCTTTCTACTCTACCCTCAAGTACTTCCCTCTTCTCAGTTCTAGACCTTAAGGATGCGTTTTTCTCTATTCCTCTAGATGTTCAGTCACAAAACAGATCCTGATACCCACTTTTGTACCCAACTGACCTGGACTGTCTTACCTCAGGGATTCCGGGATAGCCCACACCTANTTGGACAGGCCTTGGCTTCTGACCTATTATGTCCTTCTCTGTAGCCCCTCTTTAGAAATCAGCCAGACTGACACCGTGGCTCTTCTGAATTTCCTTTCTAATCNTGGCTACAGGGTCTCACCCTCTAAAGTCCAACTATCCACTCCTCAGGTTACCTATTTGGGACTAACAATCCCCCCAACCCATAAGGCTATTAGATAAAATCTGATTTAGTCTCTAACTGTTCTGTTGACAAAAGAAGAAATTTTGTCCTTTCTAGGAATAGCCAGGTTTTTATGTTCATGGGTCCCTTCCTCTTCCCTTCTTTCTCACCCTCTATACGAAGCAGCGTCAGGCCCCGCCCATGAACCTCTTTTAAAACTGGTTACCAAGCCCTTTCAAAGGCTCCAACAGGCCCTCCTTAGGGCCCCNGCTTTACATCTTCCTGACCTGACTCGTCCTTTTCCCTCTATGTAACAGAAAAGGAGGGATTTGCCCTTGGAGCCTTGGGCCACCCAATAGGACCTTCTTTTGCACCTGTGGCATACCTGTCAAAAACTAACCTTTAGATCATCTCTTCTCATAACTTGTCACTGGAGCTTCATCTTGACTGGGTAAAGCTCCTGCCCCTGCTCTTTTCAGACTGCGAGCTCTCCCCAAGCGACCTCTCCTCATCTCACCTTTTGAGCTCATGTATGGATGTCCAGTCCTAACTCCTGGCTTCTCGCCAAGCGCTCTCCCCTTCCAGATCATTTGCTTACTCCATTACTCTCTCATCTTTGCTCTCTCCTATAGAACTTTGCTGACCGTCNCCTACCTCGACCACACTCTGCTTCCTGCCCATTACCTGTTAATATTGGAGACCAAGTCCTTTTATCTCCTCCAGGTCATCAACCTTCACCTCTCTCTCCAAGGTGGCAGGGTCCTTTTAAGGTAATCCTTGTAGCTCCTATAGCTGCTAAGCTCAAGGGACTCTCTCATTGGGTCCACCTGTCTCATCTGAAACCCTTCATTTCCCCACCTAAAGATGATTCCTCTTCATACACATAACCCTAACAGGACCGTGCTCCATTAAGCTCCAGAAGACATCAAGACCACCAGTCTTGTCTCATCCTAGAAAATGAGGCTTCACTCCGACAGCCAAACCCGACCTCGCTGGATGAGACACCGGATTAGTTGTGGCTTTTTCATGTTTTCCCTGCTGTTCATTTCCATCAAGGGTAGTCCTTACATCTGGAGATTCGAAGTTCGAAAAAAACGCCTGCTGACAACAAGCAGACTTTCTAAATAGGATCAGGAAACTGCTCCATAGCTGGGTGCCAGGAACCGATCCAGATTGCCATCGTCCCTATATCTGTTACTNCATCTGCATATTATGACCTTTATACCTGTTTTCTCTTTGTCCAGACAAAAGATCATTGCAGAAAATGGCCAGACAAGTATGGGGGCTGCCCATACTGGTCTTGTGAGATACACATGCTAGGGACACAGATTAANCACTTCTTCTATTGATTCCGCAAGATACTCCTCTACATTTGAGACCCATGGGATCCCAGGTGGGAATAGGAGTTGCTGGTAAGCTTTGCCACAAAATTCAGCCCAGTTCCCAGTAAGTACTATTCACATCCAGAGAAAATATGTCCCAATTGCCCCTTGTCTTATTAATATTGTCTCTACATTCCTTCAGCGACAAGTACAGAAATTTCTAACCAAGCTGCTATTCAGCTCCTGTTACAGGATTACCAGCCATTGCCCACAAAAGAATCACTGTCCATAGAAGAGCCTGATTCAGACGATTGCCATACAAACCGATGGTGAAGACCAGATATACCCTGAAAAGTGACGACGCCCCTAAACAGCAGGAAGTAGCTTAAGAGACACGACACCCCTATTCCCTCTTCACCATTGGTTTCCCCTCTCTTTTTCTCCCCTTCTTTTTATAATAACAAGAAGGGAGGAATGTTAGCACCAGGACACTCCAAGGCCTGGCCTAACCATGTGACACTAGACCTACGTTGCCAGGACAACGACCCTCAATCCCACAACTCACCTGGCTCAGTCCCCACCCTCATTGGTGTGATGTCATTCTCCGTATAAATTAGGGGATCACCCCCTCCTCGCTCTCTTCTCCTCTCTTCACCCCTCCTTGCTCTCTTCTCTTCCCCCCTCTTCTCTTCTCTTTCTCCTCTTTCTCTCTCTCCTCTTCTCTGCTCTTCTCTTCTACTCGCTTCACCGCCCCACTCCCATCCCTGCTTAATAAACCTCTCTCACATGGAATCACCTTGGTGTGGTCTGCTGTTTGGTTTATCTGCCCAAAACATAAAACTTGTCAAGACTTTAAATGATATTAATCTGGTATCACATTCCATTGTTTGGACACCCCTAAGTTAAGAGTATCTGGTTTCAAAAGGAAGGAAGGAAAGACGGAAGTAAGGGAGGGAGGGTGGGAGAAAGGAAGGAAGGAAGAAATGAAGGAAGGGAGGAAGGAAGGAAGGGAGGGAGGGAGGGAGGGAGGGAGGAAGAGAGAAGGAAGGAAGGAAGGAAGGAAGGAAGGAAGGAAGGAAGGAAGGAAGGAAGGAAGGACAGACAGACTACAAATATAATAGGAAGTTGCAGGCTGAATGATTCCCAACATTTACACAAGGAAAACGTCAAGTTTGTCCTGACCAGTGGAGCTAAAGAGTCACTGTAAAATACCTGCAATAATTGGTAACAAACTTATGAGGAAGCTTCATTATAGGGCTCATCAATGTCAGCCTTATAAAGCTGAAAACAGTTTAAAACTAAAGAAAAGAAAAGATGGTGCTGGTTGCAAGCTAGGTGTCCCATCACCTCCCTGGAAGGAAAGTGTCCCTTTCTGAATTCTGCTGACCTGGTCAGGTCATTCATCAGGGGCCCCTTTTACTGCCAGAGACTCCCTCTAGTGGCACAGCTGCTGCCTTCCCCATCTGATTCTCCTGATTCATGCAGGCTCTTCAAGTGATGACAGTCTCCTTGGGAGATGTGATGAGCTTCTTTCTGCCCACACGTAGCCTTCTGCAACCTCAGAGCTCTGGGCTTGTCTGAAATATTGATATTGCTTCAGGTGGGGCTCTGCCAAGGCTTAGTTCTTGACCTCTGTTTGAAAAGGGGACTTGTCAGAGGGTCTCTTTTCAGTTTATTTCAGGAGTTACGCTAGTCCATTTTTTTTAAGGTACCCCAAATGGTTACATTATACAAGCTGTAAGTTTCTCGGTCTTGTGACAGGGGACAGAATGGAAATTTTACTCATTGCACAGAAATCCTCACTTAAGCTCCAGAGAGCTATTGAACCTTCAGCTGATCATCCTTAGCTCATCCAGTCTCTATCAGAACTGGCATGTTCTTTTGCACTGGTCACCCTGTAGCTGAATTGCGTCCCATATTCTGGATGCTCAATGATACTGCTGTTGCAGGAAAATTTCCCCCTCAATGCCTTCACTGGGTTCTTTTTTATAGTAATCATCAGCTATTTGGGGCAGTAGCAGTAAGAACCTCTCTATTAAATTCTTATATGGAAAGAATCCTCAGTGCCAGCAGCATGCAGGTCATGACCCTTTCTTGGATCACCAAAGGAGATAAAAGTGGGCTTCTCACTAAGCCACATTAACCAACCCCATTAGGTTATGCCTGCCTGGTGAAGAATGTGGAGCTTCCTAGTATAAGAGGGCATTCTCAGACCAAAGGGTCAATTTTGGTGAAGATGAATGGAACCATCGATCAGTGTCTTAACATCTTAGACTGTCCAAGACAGATAAGACCTGCTTGCACAGTCACTCTGAATAACCCTTGGGTTATACCATAACCCATGAATAATGCCATGCTGGGGGTTTCTGTGGTCCTCCGAATCAGTGGCACATGTGGGTGAGACAGCTTAGAGGAAATCCATATTGAAGGGTTCCATTTGTATCAGTTTGAAAAATGAGATTGAATCAGCACTGAAAGCATACATAAGTGTCCCAGCAGCATTCAGCATGTGCTGCATGGTGCATATGTTCTTCACTGCATGAAAAGTATCACACACACACACACACACACACACACACACACACACACACACACCACTCACACACACACACTGAAGGCCAAATTTTCAGTGTTATTATTCTCTCACATGACTCTCTGACAGGCACTGTCACAAATGTCTGCTTTAGCTTCCCTATGCTCCTGTAGCTCCTGCAAAGTGTGTCCTATGAAAGGCAACAACTTCCAGCTGTTGAAGCACCTCTACTGGGTCCAGGGACATTTGGTATCTGGGGAAGGACAGCTGCCTCTGCAGCTGCCATTCCTGACTCCACAGGGGTCTGGGGACTGAGACTGCCTGGAAAAACCTGGCTACCAGTATCTTCTGGGTCACTCACAGGAATAAAACTGCCATGGCCACCCTCAGATGCAGAACGCTGTGAGCTAGACTGGGCATGAAGAGCTTGAGGCCTGTCTATCCTTGTCTTCCTCACTGTCTGCTCTCCCATGTGGGTTCATACAGCAGAGTGGGAATTCTGTGGCTCCCAGGCCTTTCAGATTAGTGTAGAATAGCAGTGTGTGTGTGTGTGTGTGTGTGTGGTAATTGTTTGTGTTTTTGAAGTAGTGCCCACCTGTGTCCAAACAGACTGCATGCAAGAATCTTGCTAAATTTACTCATTGGTTCTTGTGACTGTTTTGTAGGCCCCATCAGATTTTATTTTTTACATATGGGTGAAAGGAGTCCTGCATGGTGGTGACACTAGTGTTCCTCTCAGCACCCACCTCCAACAGAACTGTACCACTCACCCTCTCTTGAATGACTGAAGTAAAAGGCTCCAGCCTTTATATAGAGTGTTTATGTGAAGCCCACTGCCATCTGTGCAGACAGGATCTCGAGAGGATTGGTTCTGGCTGAGTCTTAACTCTCCCTAGGCCTTGGGTATCAAGNGGTCTCTGAGAGCCAAACAACCACTCCTCCCTCACACAGCCCTTCTCCTGGGAACTTGTACAGATGGGACCTTTCATAGGTAACTGCCCAACCCAACCAAGGCAGGATCCTGAGTCTGTGCCGGTCCATCTGCACACAAAGCCTCATCATTCAGGAGGCAGCAGCCAGGGCACTCAAGAGAGGCCTGACACCCATCCAAAACAAGCCATGGACAGATAGAAGGATTGGGAACACCCAAGACAAATCGAAGAAAGAAAGAAACAAATCAAGAAATGGTATCAGATCTAAAAGAAATAAAATTGCCTTTGCTGACTTTCTTTCACCCTATATATAAATAAAATCTGATGGAGCCTACAAAACAGTCACAAGAACCAATGAATGAGTGAGCTTAGCAAGATTCTTGCATGCAGGCTGTTTGGACACAGTAGGAACCACTTCACAAACACAAACAATTAACCCCCCCCCCCCCACATACTGCTATCCTACATTAATCTGAAAGGCCTGAGAGCCACAGAATTCCCACTCTGTTGTTTCTACATTCTTGTGCTCTCACACCAAATCAGTTTTTCATCTTGTTGGAAAACAACCAATCCAGTGGTCATGAGGGTAGGCATGGCAGACCAAGNTTTGTGGAGCCATATTAGAAACCGGCTGAATAGTACACATGGAGAAAATTTTACAGTCTATCTCTAAATGTTTAACTCAGAGATTCTGCCTCTTCTAATATAGCTTAAGGAAGTTAAGTTTTCATGAACAAAATTATTTATTATATGGGGAAAAGTGAGTAAGCCTAAACATTTGATGGTTACATTAGGGTGTTTAATGTAATGGTGGTTGCTTTAGAATTTCAGAAAATGGTAATGGAATTCTGCTATACTCATAGGTCAGTGCCTAGCCCAATTGTCATCGGAGACACATTATTCAGCAACTAATGGGAGCAGATGTAGAGGCCCACAGCCAAACATTACACAGAGCCAGGGGAGCCCTCAAGGCTCTATGCTCCAGTGTGGGGGAATTCCAGGGCCAGGAAGTGGGAGTGGGTGGGTTGGTGAGCAGGGGAGAGGGGAGGGGTTAAGAGGATGGGGTTTTTGGAGGAAGACCAGGAAAGGGTGTTGGAGACCAGGTTGAGAAAACCCAGGCATCTTACATCCCAGGTATCTCACAGCCCAGGCATTTTACAGCATGCAGCTAAAAGCCATATAGTTCTTTGTTTGGAGCCAGTTGCCTCCTCTCTCTGCAAGGCCATTTGGTGGGAACCAGCAGGATTCCGGCCCTAAGCAAACATCAAGGACTGAGGGAGTCTTCTCACATTCCGGAGCTGCCCGGAGCTGTCACCTTGGGCTGTTAGAAGAAACCGGACTTTGAGATTAGCTGCAGTTGTTCCGGAGCAGTGTCTCCAAGGAACTGAGATAAATCACAAAAGTTTCAAACTCCCAATTAGCCTCCCCATTTGTCCTTCACAGAGCTTTCTTTTGATCACATCCTCGCTGTATTGTATAAAAACCTGAGCATTTTCCCTTAGTAAATGAGACTATGACAAGCATGCATGGTCTCCGTTTCTTTCTTTATTCCCATTTCTCTCTAGGTTTGTGATCCCCCTCGAGGATCTAATAAAATAAAATGAAATATAAGGAATGGGTGGGGGATTGTAGGAGCCAGAGAGGTAAAGGACACCATGAAAACTGCCCTAAATCAACTAAACAGCGCTCATAGGGGATCACAGAGTCTGAAGTGACAATCACAGATCCTGTATGGGTTTAAGGTAGGTACTCTGCATATACCTCATGGTTGTATAGCTGGGTCTTCTTGTGGGACTCTGAACAATAGGAGTCTGGAGTGTCTATGACTCCTTTGCCTGCTCTAAGGATCCTTTCCCTCCTACTGGGTTACCTTGTCCAACCTTAAAAGATATGAGGGTTTGTACCTAGTCTTATTGAAACTAGTTATGACATGTTCAGTTGAGATTCCTGGGAAGTCTACTCTTTTTTTGAAGGAAAATGGAGGAGGAGTGGATCTGAGAGAGAGAAATGGGGTAGGGTGGGTGGGGTCTGGGAAGAGTGAAGGGAAGGGAAACTGAGAGAAGATGAAAAAAAAAAACTAAGAAAAGGCTTTGGAAAATAAATCCCAATGATTTAATTTACAAAATAAATGAAAGAACAACAACAAAGGATTTTCAGAAAATGAAGGACTTTTTATACATTCTGAAGAAAAATTTATATAATATTAAAACCTCATAAGTCAACTTTATATAATTAGAATATTAATATAACTGTAGAACTAATACATTTTTAAATAAAAAATTTAGTTTTTGCATGTGGGTCTTTGTATGGGCATTTGGGCACCACTTTTGTGCAGAGGATATCACTGGGTTCCCCTGGAATGGAGTTACAAAGGGTTGTTAGTCACCATGTGCATGCTAGGAACAGGCCCTATAGCCTTATGAAGTGTAGCCTGTGCTCTTAACCAATGAGTCCTCTATCTCTCCAAACCAGAAGAGGTTTCTAAAACAAACACCACCACCACCAAAACCAAAACAACAACAACAACAAACAGGACAAAGATATGTCAAAGAAAACAATGAAATCACACAATTTTTTTTTTGGTTGAATGGTACTCTGCATTATCTCCTGATTTCAAGGTAAGCACTGTTTTTCACATTAAACTCTTCTTATTTCAAACATTACTGTATTTAGTGTGTAATAAATGTCCTTAACTAATTTGCTTTTTCTTCCATTCCCTAAACTGTCTTAAATTACTTTAGACTACAAGAAATCTTTAAAACTTAAATTAGTTTAGACTGCAAGAAGTTCTGAATCCCAGAACTTCTTCACAGAAGCACACATGTGAAAAAAAAAAAAAAGAGAAGAGACTTCTGCCATATACAAACAAAAGTCATACAAACAAAAAAATCATAGTAGGTCAGTTGTATTTTGCTCAGCAATGAATGTTTAAGTACCTGTTCCTTTAGTAAT
>NC_034613.1:63150439-63157815 GCF_900095145.1 Mus pahari
AAAACAATGAATTTATGAAATTCTTGGGCAAATGGATGAATCTGGAGCATATCATCCTAAGTGAGGTAACCCACTCACAAAGGAACACACATGATATGCACTCACTGATAAATGGATAAAAGAGCACACATGATACACACTCACTGGTAAGTGGATATTAGCCCAGAAGCTCAGAATCCTTCTAAGAAGGGGGAACAAAATACCCATGGAAGGAGTTACAGAGACAAAGTTTGGAGCAGAGCCTGAAGGAACGACCATACAGAGACTGCCCAACTTGGGAATCCATCACATAAACAACCACCAAACCCAGACACTATGGCAGATGCCAACAAGTGCTTGCTGACAGGAGCCTGATATAGCTGTCTCCTGAGAGGCTTTGCCAGTGCCTGGCAAATACAGAAGTGGATCCTCACAGTTATCCATTGGATGGAGCACAGGGTCCCCAACGAAGGCACTAGATAAAGTACCCAAGGAACAGAAGGGGTTTGCAGCCCCACAGGAGGAACAACAATATGAACTAACCAGTACCCAGAGCTCCTTGGGACTAAACCACCAATCAAAGAAAACACATGGTGGGACTGGTGGCTCTAGGTGCATATGTAGCAGAGGATGGCCTAATTGGTCATTAATGGGAGGAGAGGCCCTAGGTCCTGTGAAGGTTCTATGCCCCAGATAGGAGAATGCAAGGGCCAGGAATGGGAATGGGTGGGTTGGGGAGCAGGGGGTGGGGGGAGGGGATAGGGGATTTTCAGAGGGAAAACTAAGAAAGGGGATAACTTTTGAAATGTAAATTTAAAAATCTAATAAGAAAAATGTGAGAACAAAAAAGAAATGGATGTATTTACATTTTTCTACATGCAGACATCCAAGTAGACCAGCACCATTTGTTGAAGATGGTTTCTTTTTTCCATTGTATAATTTTGGCTTCTTTATCAAAAATCAAGTGTCTGTAGGTATGTGGGTTCATTTCTTGGTCATCAATTCAATTCTGTTGATCAAACTCTCTGTTTTTATTTCAGTAGCATGCAGTTTTTATTACTATTGCTCTGTATTACAGCTTGAAATCATGGATGGTGATACTTCCAGAAGTTCTTTTATTGTACAGTATTATTTTGTCTATCTTGGAATTTTTGGTTTCCTATATAAAGCTGAGAATTATTCTTTCAAGTTCTTTCAAGGTCTGTAAAAAATTGGGATGAGCTTTTGAGGGGAACTACATTGAATCTGTAGATTGCTTTTGTAAGATGGTCATTTTAACAATGTTAATCCTACTGACCCATGAGCATGGGAAATCTTTCCATCATCTGATATCTTCTTCAATTTCTTACTTCAATGTTCTTGTCATACAAGTCTTTCACTTGTTTTGTTAGATTTGCAGCAAGATATGTTTTATTATTTGCAGCTATTGTGAAGGGTATTGCTTCTCTGATTTCTTTCTTAGCCCATTTATCATTTGTACATAGGAGGGATATTGATCTTTATTTCTAGTTTTATATCCTGCCACATCACTGAAGGTCTTTATTAGCTGTAGAAATTTCCTGGTAAATTTTTGGGGTCATTTATGCATACCATCATACCATCTACAAAGAGTGAAACTTTGACTTCTTTTCTGTTTTGTGCCCCGTGATCTCTTTTAGCTGTCTTATTTCTCTAGCCAGAACTTAATGCATTGCATTGAGTAGATAACAATAGACTAGGCAGCCTAGTATTGTCCCTGGTTTTGTGGAATTGCTTTATGTTTCTTTCCATGTAATTTGATGTTGGGCATAGGCTTGCTGCATATTACCTTTATTGTATTTAGGTATGTGCCTGATCTCTCTAAGACTTTTAACATGAATGGGTATTGGATTTTGTCAAAGGCTTTTTGTAGTATCTAATGAGATGATCTTGGAGGGTTTTTTTCTCTCAGTTATTTTAAGTGATGGATTACACTGATGGATTTTTTATATATTGAACCATTCCTGCCTCTCTGATATGAAGCCTATTTGATTATGGTAAACAATGTTTTTGATTTGTTCTTGGATTTGATGTGCGAGTATTTTATTGAGTATATTTACATTAATGTTCATAAGGAATATTGGTCTGAAACTCTCTTTCTTTGTTGAGTCTTTGTATGGTTTAGGCATCAGGGTGACTGTGGCCTCATAAAATAAATTTGGCAGTGTTCCTTCTGTTTCTATTTTGTGGAATAGTTTGAGGAGTATTGGTATTAGCCCTTCTTTGAAATTCTGTTAGAATTCTGCACTAAAGCCACCTGGCCCTCAGCTTCTTTTGATCAGGAGATTTTTAATGAGTGCTTCTATTTCCTTAGGGGTTATAATCCTATTTAAATAGTTTGCCTGATCTTGACTTAAGTTTGGTAGGTGGTATCAACCAAAAGTATCATCCATTTCATTAAGATTTCCCAATTTTGTGAAGTACAGGTTTTTGAAATAAGACCTGATGGTTTTATGTGTTTCCTCAGTGTCTGTTGTTTTGCTCCATTTTCATTTCTGATTTTGTTGATTTGTGTATTCTCTCTCTGCCTTTCTGATAGTTTGGCTACAGGCTTGTCTATCTTGTTGGTTTTCTCAAAGAGCTAACTTTTGGTTTTGTTCATTCTTTGTGTTTTTCTCTTTGTTTCTAATTGGTTGATTTCAGTCCCAGATTTGATTATTTCTTGCTATCTACTCCTCTTGTATGTGCTTGCTTTTTTTTGTTCTAAGGCTTTCAGGTGTTCTGTTACATTGATGATATGAAAACTCTCAAATCTTTTTATGTAGGCACTCAGTGCTATGAACTTTCCTCTTACCACTGCTTTCACTGTGACCTATAAATTTGGGTATGTTGTGCCTTTATTGTCATTGAATTCTAGAAAGTCTTTGATTTCTTTATTTCTTCCTTAATCCAGTGGCCATTGAGTCCAGGGAATTGTTAAGTTTCCACATATTTGTGGGCTTTGTGTTGTTTCTGTTGTTGTTGGAAGCCCAGCTTTAATCCATGGTGGTCTGAAAATGTACAGGGGGTTATTTCAATTTTCTTGTATCTGTTGTGATTTTCTCTGAGACTGACTTTATGGTTAATTTTGGAGAAGATTCTATGAGATGCTGAGAAGAGCATATATTCTTTTGTGTTAGGATGAAATATTATGTAGATTATCTGTTAGGTCCATTTGATTCATAATATCTGTTAGTTTCATTATTTATCTGTTTACTTTCTATCTGTATGACCTGTAAACTGGTGAGAGTGGGGTGTTGAAGTCTCACTCTTCCTATTTTTAGTAAAATGCCCCAAAATTTCACAACCCACCAGAAAAGGATTGTCCTCCTCCTCACCATCATAGCAAGTTGTTCCTCATGTTCCCATGCTCTACCTCTTGTTCCTCCTTTCATTTCCCAAGAAAATGAAGAACATTTAAAAAAAAAGACTTCCAGGCTTTGCCATAGCTGGGGTCCATCTAGATGAGGCTGTCTAGGAACAAAACCAGCATGTGGTGTAAAGTGGAAATTTCTGTTTTCTTAGGAGACTCAGGTTATAATGAAGTTTTGGTGGGGCAGATAGGTGAAAAAATATTTTGCTAAAGCAGACACGTGAAAGAGTGTTTTCCTGAAGAAGACACAGGTGAGAGGATATTTTGCTATAGCAAACAAGTGAAAGGATGCATGATGTTTAGAAAGAATATAAATATGACCCTACAGATAGTGGGAGCTAGAGCATTGGTTTGCCTTGTTCTGCCTTGTTAGTCTTTGCTGATGACATACATGTATTGGTTTGCCTTATATTGCATTGCTAAGTTTCACTTGTGGTGATTCTTTCCAAACATCATGTGTCCTCTCAAATGTATGCTTTAGCAGAACATCCTCTCATAAGACATCTTCCAGAAAAATATCACATGACACAACTGAGTCTCCAAAAATTCCAGAAACTTCCACTTCAATGTACATGTTCACTATAGTTACCTTAAGTGACAAGATTATGGTGGATTTTACATTCTTTTCCATAGTTGCCCATATTTTTATGTTTAATATGTATTACATTTGTAAGAAAAACAAAATTTTAAAAGTTATTCACCAATTATTGAGAAAAACTTCTAATTAGTTCCCAAGTGATCTACTTTGACAAAGTTTTAATTATCCTGTATAATTCATTAAAGGCTGAAAGTTCTTCTAATTCCCTATTACCCATGCAGTGAGGATGACTGTACCATAATGAAGTCCCTAAAGTCACTGAACATTGAGTCCAGGGCTAGATACCATAGGATCAACACATTGGAGTTTTTTTCTGTTTCTGTGTCTTTAAGCTGTTTCCAAAAAGCAACATATACTCATCTGTTCTTGAAAATTATCCTGAAGAGAGCCCCTGATGGCTTGCTTCATGAACATTTTGTCAATATTACACAATGGCATTTGTATTCTGTTTCTTCAATTACTCATATATAAACGCACATATGCTTAAACACAAAAAATATGCAAACAAGGCAAGTGCTTAGCAAATAGCCCCTCTTCTCCATGTGGCCAGTGCTAACTTGAACACTCTGAAGAATATAACTTTCATGCTTATAAATTATAGAAGACATGTTTAAAATATAATAAACATTTGAAAAATCAACTTGTAATAAGTTAAGCCTAAGAAATGAAATGGACATAGTATATAAATTTGAGGAAAATGGAAATTAAACAAATATCTATTTTTCAGATACTCAAGACATTTCTTGGAATCCTGAAATTCAAAAAGTCCAATTATCCCTTAGTACCTGTGAGAGATTGGTTCCAGGGCCTTCTTAGATGTCTAATTTCTCACACTCAAATCCTTTATATAAAATGGTATACTATCTGCATATATCCTATATATATATATATATATATATATATATATATATATATATATATATTATATATATATATAGGATATATATCCTGCACATATCCTATCCTCCCAGAAACACTTTAAATGGTTTCTAGAATATTTTTAATTTCTAACACAATGTGAAATTTATGCAGTTTTTGTACTGTATTAGTTAGACAATAATGTTAGGAGAGGGTCTATTTTCTTATTTTAGTATAGATTTTTTTCAAATATTTTATTTTGATGTTAATTATCTCTAAAGATTTTGGATGGCCAAGAATATATATTACACGAATTTGGATAACCTGTGCTATAATAAATAATCAACCCATAACCAACTCAACTGTGCATTGTTTTCAGTTTCCAAATTTGTTCTCTGTCTTAGCAATATGCATTTCCATATCTATCTGACCCTTCTACCTGACCAATTGCCTTAGCCATGTCCTATTTAATATCCCTAGGCTATCAGAGGCCAAGAGGACAATATCTTTCAACTATGTGAGGGCAAAGTAGTTTCCTTATTTATTTCAGATTTTGAGGATTTTGCCTGTAATGATTTGGACTAAATGAAACTCTCCCTCTTGGAAGGGACATGCAGCTATCATAGGATTGACTTAGACCAGGAAGGCCCAGCTGCACCTGACAAGACTGGTAGACCTGATCTTGTTTCTTACCTTAGATAGTCATTTCAATGGTATCTTTCTCCTTTCCATCTCCATGGCTTGGTCTATTCACTACTTCTGATTGGTACTCTGGATGATATCCAAAGCCTGATCTCCCTGACTGGTGTGGCCTGATTACATTCCAGTCTGCTCTATCCCCAAAATATGTGCACCTATGGATGAGTGTGTGTGTGTGTGTGTGTGTGTGTGTGTGTGTGTGAGAGAGAGAGAGAGAGAGAGAGAGAGAGAGACAGACAGACAGACAGACAGAGACAGAGACAGAGAGACAGAGACAGAGAGACAGAGAAGAGTGGTGGGAAAAAGACACTCTAAGCAATTGGATTGCTTAGACTAAGGGGTCCAGTCAGTAATCTTTAACTTTTAAAACATTTTTATTACACACATTATTTCTACACAGGAGTACACATCTACACAAAAGTATAGAAAAGAACATTTTTTAAATCTATGCTTCATAGAGCTGAATTATCAGTATTTTTATATGTTTATTGTGAAAGTAAGAGAGGATTTATTACCTTTGTATCTTAGCTCCAACAACACAATAGTCCCTCGTGTTAGTCTCTTATGATCATACCCATAACTCCTAGTCACAAAGTTGTAAGCCTATTCATCAGGAGTGTGATTCAAGCAGTTAGAGCTAGTGCTTCTTGAAGGAATAAAAGGAAAAGAACATACCTTATACCTTGCTCAAGTGAATAATTGCCCATTACAGGCTATAAGAGTATTGCATGTTCTTTGAAACACAGAAGCCATGTGGGGCTGGAGTAGAATGTCAGCTACTATTTTGGCCACTGTTTTTTCCCTTATTAACATTTATTTGACTTTTTTCTCTCCAGAGCTATATAGATTTCATGTGGCTACCACTCCAATTGTCTTCCAAAAAAATTTAAGTTTGGCTCAAGTTCCCAGCAAAGACTTCATGGTAGTCAAGTGTGCCAAGCCTAGGCTGTGAAATTACTCTCAGATGGAAGTACAGCTCACAACTATTCTAAGCTATGGAAAATCCTCATTGCCATTGATTTGGCACATAGATGCTAGGCTTTGAGCTAAATGTGACTCTCCATGAATCTTTCCATTCAATTCTCACTATAAGCTAAAGATGTGTTAACAGTTTTACTATATTCAGAGTCAATATCAGCCTATCTTTAAACATATCATCACTAACAACAACACCAGGATTTAAAAAAAATGTCTGCCTTCTGCATTTATTCCTGAGTCTCCAGTCACAGATTATATTTACTATCTTATCTCAAAGACATTTTTGCCTTGTCCCTGAACTACGAATATACTTAGATGGGCACCAAGAGGGATAGTATTTTGTTGCATGAATTTCTCAGGGAGACATAAAAGAAATGATTACCTATGGGTTTGAAAAACACTTTGATTTTTAATATATATGTCCAGGTAGTATAATCACTTTTAGATGTCATAGCTGGAAATGAGCTTCATATGTCCATGCATCATGTAAAATATTAGAATACTTTATGGAGATGACTGAAGCCTTATTTTCCAGTCTATGTTTATGTTGCCCTCCTCCACATGTTCTGATTTTACATGTGTTCAGTGGAACAGACTCATCAGGCACCCAGGGGGAAATGACTTGATCTTTGTGAGGGTATCTTTTCCTGATTCTCTGAGGCTTAGCCATAATGAGTGGCCACATGGAAGACTATTATTAGTGGCTGTGATTAATTTTGTATTTTTAGTGCTTCTTTCCCTGCTGTTTTCTTCATAAGATCAAACCCCAAAGATGGCCTAGGTATCTATTTCTCCTGAGTTACCACTATCTATACGGCTCTTAGCTCACCTCACTAGCTACCCTTCCCTTCCCTTCCCTTCCCTTCCCTTCCCTTCCCTTCCCTTCCCTTCCCT
>NC_034613.1:63157980-63170645 GCF_900095145.1 Mus pahari
CTTCCCTTCCCTTCCCTTCCCTTCCCTTCCTTCCCTTCTATTTATTTTATCCCAAATTCAAACCATCCCTGTTCTGCACCACAGCTAGTGGCAACAGTGTACCAAATATCTTCAAAAATGGATGGGATCCCCTTCTCTGGGCTAGCAAGTGTGATTGCACTGGACATAATTCAGTAGTTATACATGAAGCTGTCATTCCCAATATGTATGTTCTGCATGCATTTGTCACAGGACTATCAGATAAGATTACATGTTGCTGTAAGTATACAAATATACATGCTACTTTCATAGAGTCTGACTTTGTGCAAACCCCAGAAAGGTGTTTGTTCAAAGATGTCAATCTAACCCATTATTAGATAGGCTTATAAATTCTTCACTGAAGGAGGTCCAGCAATAGATTTTTTTTCTGCTTGAGGGATTTATCTATGACTGGCAGTTCTTGTATGTTTTGCTCCCACTCTTTTTTCACAGACTCTGATGTCAGTCATGAAATAATGTAGAAGTCCAATATATTGCACAAAAATCTTAATTTGATCCAAAGCTTCCTGAACCCTTGGCTCCAATTCTACATGACCCCTATTTATCACATCATATAAGAAGATATGGGCAACTTAAACTTTATAAGCCCCAGTACAGGGGAACACCAGGGCCAAGAAGTGGGAGTGGGTGGGTAGGGGAGCAAGGGGGAGGGTATAGGGGACTTTTGGGATAGCATTTGAAATGTAAATGAAGAAAATACCTAGTAAAAATTGGGAAAAAAGATTATCCAAAAAAAGATATGGGCAACTTGAACAATATGGGGTACGAAAAATGTACCAATGCCCCAGAAGTTTTAGGAACAACACCCATTCACTGGTAAGGCTGCTGCAAAATTTTTCTCAATGACTTTTTTTAGATTTCATAGATGTCTTACCATAAATCCCCCTAAAATTGTGTGGCTATGTCAGACCTTTGCATGTTATAGGGAATGACTCCTCCATCTTTCCAGGTCTGATTATATATCCTTCCAGATTTTTTTCTAAATGTATAAGATACTCATGGATTGATATGATTTCATGTATATAACTATTCTAGTTTTTGTCAAGTTAACACAAGTTATATGAGAAGAGGGAACCACAGTTGAGAAAATGCATCCATAAGATTGGCCTATAAACAAGCTTGTGGAGGCATTTCCTTGATTAAGGATCGAAGTGGGAGGGCTCTTAGCTCACTGTGGGTGAGCTACCTACCCATGGGCAGGTGATCCTAAGTTGCATAAGAGAACAAACTGAGCAAGCCATGAGGAGCCAGCCAGAAATCAGTACTCCTCTGAATCAGCTCCATCCTCCAGCTCCCTACCTTGAGTCCATGCCCAGATTGCCATCAGTGATGGAGTATAAACTGAAAGTTGTAAAATGAAACACACCCTTTCCTCCCCAAGTTGCTTTTGGTCACAGTGTTTTATCATAGCAATAGAAACATAAAAACAAAACAACAAAAACTAAACATTTCACAGTTGGTGGCCAAGATAAGAAAGCACGATCACAAGCCAACGTCTCATGACACACAATAGTTAGAGGCACTGTGTAAGCAACCTTGTGCAAGTACCCTGAAGATCCATTACTATTCATTCAAAAGAAATAGAAATTGGTTCTGGGATTCAGTGGCTGCAGCAATACTAAAGAAACTGAACAAGATCCAAAAGAACATGAGATGCCATATCTTGTATTGTTTAGTCAGGAGAGTAATGTTGGGTGTGGCTCCATGAATGGGCAGAGTATTACTTCATTGTCTCTCTATAATCCAGTCATTCAGAAGACATATGGCTTCTTTCCTGGCCTTATTGGACTGTGTTAAAGAAGCTTACCACAGTTTGAATGACTTTTTTATTAGGTTATTTTATTTGTTAACATTTCAAATGTTGTCCTTCCTGGTCTCCTCTCTTCAAACCTCCCCATCCCCTATGCCCTCTCCTTTGCCTCTAAGAGATGCTTCCCCCACCTCCACCTACTCCTGCCTCACCACTGCAGCATCTCCCTATGCTGGGGCATCCATCCTCCATAGAACCAAGGGCCTCCCCTCCCACTGATGCCAGATTAGACCATCCTCTGCTACATATGTAGCTGGAGCCCTGGACCCATCCATGTATACTCTTTGATTTGTGGTTTAGTCTGGGGGTGTCTGGTTAGTTGATATTGTTGTTCTTCCTATGGGGTTGCAATCCCCTTCAGCTCCTTCAGTCCTCCACCAACTCTTCCATTGTGGTCCCCGGGCTCAGTCTCATGTTTGACTGTGAGTATCTGCATCTGTATTAGTCAGGTGCTGGCAGAGCCTCTCAGGGGACAGCTATACCAGGTTCTGCTATACCAGGTTCCTACCAGCAAGCACTTCTTGACATCAGCAATAGCATCAGGGTTTGGGTTCTGCACATGGGATGTATCCCAAGGTGGGGAGGTCTCTGGGTATCCTTTCCTTTAGCCTCTGCTTCATTTTTGTCCCTGAGTCTCCTTTAGACAAGAACAATTCTGGGTTAAAATTTTTGAGATGAGTGGGTGGCCCCATCCCTCAACCAGAGGCCAGGCCTATCAGCTGAACAGTCTCTACAGGTTTGAATGATCGGTTTGTGAGACAAACCTACAGGTGTAGGTTTGTTTCACAGGTTGTCTTAGTTAGGATTTTACTGCTTTGAACAAACACCACAACCAAGGGCAAGTTTTATAAAAGACAGCATTTAATTGGGGCTAGCTTACAGGTTCAGAGCTTCAGTCCATTATCATCAAGGCAGGAGTATGGCAGCATCCAGGCAGGCATGGTACAGGAGGAGCTGAGAAGGCTGCTAGCAGGATACCGACTTCCAGGCAGCTAGGACTAGGGTATCAAAGCCCATGCCCACAATGACACACCTATTCCAACAAGGCCACACCTCCAAATAGTGCCATTCCCTGGACCAAGCATATTCAAACCATTACAGAGATACATTTTCTCTTAGTGTGTTTTCTTTCAGGAAATAAAAAGAAGCCACATACTCCTTGAGAATAGCTGCTTGGCCTTCTTGTACTATTCCATATCTGTATCCATCTACAGGTGTCTGTTGCTCTCTCTGTTTTATGAAATTGACATAAGCTATGATGTGCTATGTTCATGTCCACCATATCTCATGTGGTCTGTATATTAAAAGGGGACTAATATATTTACATTTCAGTGTGAAACTTCTGGTCACCCTAAAAGGCCCTCATTTGTAGGAAATCTTTGCCACCCAATCAGAGGAGTTACTGTGAAGGCTCCTACTCCATGAAATTCTATGCTCTAAATTTATACTGCTCCCAGATGTAAACAAGACCAGGAAAGGAACCATATAGGGAGGTATACTATATCTTTGTCTTCATCAGAAATTTCAAAGGTCTCAGTATACACTATCAAACTATTATGCAATTACCTTTGTTTGCTGAAGTCTGCACATATCATCAGTATACAAAATAAGTAAACAGTGACCTGATGTTACTTTGGCCAGGATGTAGAGGATTGTTTTCCCTACAAAGCTACCTTGTTCATTGTTACTGTCCTTGAAGATATACTAACTCTATCTCTGACGCTTTGGTGATTCTGAGGGCAGACTCATCATTTAGGCATTATGACAGAGGTGGTAGGAGGGGTAAACTGAAAAGGTTGAGCAAGATTGTAGATAGATAGTATCCATAGACTGTCTGTTCCATGTCTTATTTAGAAATGCATTTTCAGTTCAATACACACAAAAACTAATTGTTGATTGAATACAAAGTCCAGAGAAGGTTGCCATGGTCATGTTTATTTGTTCAATGAAGTGTCCCATCAAGGGACAAAGCTCTCTCCTACTTGACATAAATGAGAGTTACTAAATTTCTTGGGATGAATGAACAAATAGGAAGTAACTATTGCATTAAAATGGATTGTTTTAGTGTCTAATAACCTATGCTTATTTGTTATCTCCTTAAGAAGAGAGACCTTGTCTTCAACTCTTCTATATTTCCAGTGTTGAATCCAGTTCTTAGAAAATTAATTATTCAAATTACATCTCTCTCCAAGTGTATGGTAGAGGGACTTATGGCATCCATAACATGTAATCCAGTCTGTGGGTGGGAATGGAATCAACAAATACTTTTCATAATCAGAACACTAACCTTTGTCCCTGAACTATGAACACAGAATAGGTGATTTCTCAATCAATCAGATAGGTTATTTAAAAGTTTTAGAGGCAGGAGAGATAGCTTAATTAATAAAGTGCATGAGTACAAAGGGCCTGAATTTTAAAATTCCAAATATATTGATATGTGCTTGTAGCTCCAGAACTGGAGAGATAGAGATAGGTAGATCACTAGGGCTCATTGAACATCCAGCCTAGCTGGCTTGATGAGTTCAAGGTCAGTGAGAACTTTTCTCAAAAAATAAAATAACCTGCCTTCCACTCTCACTGCCAAGTTACTCTGATATCACTGGTCCCCTCCTCTGCCCAGCGTCCTGACTCTCTTCTCTCCTTTCCCTCAGAGGATGTCTGCCTTCCAAATCAACCTCAACCCACTTAAGGAGCCGCTCAGCTTCATCAAGATCCTCGATGGTGCTCCCCATCTTTGTTTTTGCCACCTGTGGTGGGTTTAAGGGCAAAACAAAAATTCAAGTGAACTGTCCTTCTAGAGTTGGTGGCAATAAGAACCTGGCTGTGACAGCTACTTTTGGTTATCCATTCAGGTTGAATCAGGCATCATTTCATGCACCTCCAAATGTCAATGTGTTTGTGGTGAACTGGGAAACGTATGTCCTCATAGGTGATTACTCCTCTTCTGTACAGTTCGTTTGAAGTCTTTGTGTTCCTATACTGCATTGCTGCCCTTCTGCTCTATGTTGGTTACACGAACCTCTACCGGGATAGTCACAAACTGCGCATGATTGCCTTTATTGTTACTCTTGTTGCTACTTTTTTATGGTTGGTGAGTTCCTTGGCCTGGGCTGAAGCTCTTACAGATATTAAAATAACTACTTGACACAGAATTGTTGAGGAACTTGATCCTTGTAACTCAGAATTGTTGTGTCACTTTCTCTGTGACTAGTATGGGATCCCTGAATGTATCCATGATCTTTGGCTTTCTAAATATGATACTTTGGAGAGGAAGTGCTTGGTTTGTATACAAGGAGACCAGCTTACATAGTCCATCAAATACATCGGCTTCCCACAGCCAAGGAGGTGTCCCACCCACTTCTAGAATGTAATTAAAGGGAGAAATACACTGTATGAAATGTGTGCTACAGTATGCCTTGTTGCCAACAACTTGAAGCATTATTGTTTCTAATAAAAAGTAATGACTTTTTCAGTGAATTGGTGGGTTTAAACATTTGCTGCTTTTCTACATAAAACGTGCCTTTTTAGAAATTTAAGATGTAAATGTATTTTTACATGTAAGTTTGAAAATTCAGGAGCCTGTTATGAGATATTACTTTTAACTGAACAATATTTTTTTTCATTTACCACACATTTTTATTTACACCTCATATATTGGTGTTTCTTAAACTTACTGATTTGTTCTTAAGTTTCAAAAACTAGGATGTATTTCCATTTAGAAAAAAATGGTTAAAATAGCTACCTGGGAGGTTTCAGGAAGATGCTATAATTTTAAAGACAGAATTGGCTGATATGAAATATATCTACATGTCCTTTCAGAAGTCTAGTGCTCGGTTTTCCTATGTGGATTACATGTGACATGCTTTAATAATCCCCTTTTGTTGAGAAAGAAGCAGGCTGGCTAAAAAATGTTTTGAAAATCATAATGTAAGTGTTATAAGTTATTGCTATTCCTTTTTTAATACTTTTTTATTAGATATTTTCTTTATTTAAATTTCAAATGCTATCCCAAAAGTTCCCTAAACCCTCCCCCACGCCTGCTTCCCTACCCACCCACTCCCACTTCTTGGCCCTGGCATTCCCCTGACCTGGCTCATATAAAGTTTGCAAGACCAAGGGGCCTCTCTTCCCAATGATGGCTGATTAGGCCATCTTCTGCTACATATGCAGCTAGAGACACGAGCTCAGGGGGTACTGGTTAGTTCATATTGTTGTTCCACCTACAGGGTTGCAGACCCCTTCAGCTCCTTGGGTACTTTCTCTAGCTCCTCCATTGGGGGCCCTGTGTTCCATCCAATAGCTGACTGTGAGCATCCACTTCTGTGTTTGCCAGGCACTGGCTTAGCCTCACAAGAGGCCGCTATATCAGGGTCCCTTCAGCAGAATCTTGCTGGCATGTGCATTAGTATCTGGGTTTGGTGGCTGATGATGGGATGGATTCCCAGATGGGGTAGTCTCTGGATAGTCCATCCTTTCATCTTAGCTCTAAATTTTGTCTCTGTACCTATATCCTTTCATGGGTATTTTGTTCCTTATTCTAAGGAGGAATGAAGTATCCACACGATGGTCTTCCTTCTTGGTTTTCTTGTGTTTTGCAAAATGTATCTTGGGTATTCTAAGTTTCTGGGCTAATATCCACTTATCAGTGAGTGCATATCTAGTGACTTCTTTTGTGATTGGGTTACCTCACTAAGGATGATATCCTCCAGATACATCCATTTGCCCAAGAATTTCATAAATTCATTGTTTTTAATAGCTGAGTAGTACTCCATTGTGTAAATGTACCACATTTTCTGTATCCATTCCTCTAGTGAGGGACATCTGGGTCCTTTCCAGCTTCTGGCTATTATAAATAAGGCTGCTATGAACATAGTGGAGCATGTGTCCTTATTACCAGTTGGAAGATGTTCTGGGTATATGCCCAGAAGAGGTACTGCTGGATCCTCCATTAGTACTATGTCCAATTTTCTGAGGAACCACCAGACTAATTTCCAGAGTGGTTGTACAAGCTTGCAATTCCACCAGCAATGGAGGAGTGTTAACTGAACAATAATTTAACTAAGTTGCTTCTAAAGTGTTTATACCTTAAACTAGCATAAACCTTCATTCAGAAAACAATTATGTAATACCATAATATAGGAAGAATGTGTTTGGAATATACACTACTGTTAGTTTGAACACATCATATCTTTAAGGTTTGGCGTATTTAAGAAAACCTTGATTGTACAAATCATATTTAGAAAAATTAGTGCGATTTTATATTTGAATATTGTTCATGTTAAAAATTTTTTGAATTGCAAATATTGGGTATATATGTTGTTTCTGTTTTTCTAAATGACCTGATGTACTTATTAGATATACTAAAATTGTCTTAGAAGCGAGAGCTTGAAAATTGTAACAAATGTGTAGAGATAATTTTGCACTTGTGTTGCATGGGTATATTCATTATTTCCAGTGGTTTCTTAGGCTTGCAAAGAGCATGGTTCCCAAGATGGGTTTTATATATGTAGGCATTCTAAATGATGCTTGTTTACTATCTTTTGTTCATACCAAGAGAAAAAATCTGCTTTTTCCCCAGAACCTGTTTAGAAAGTTACTAAAAATTAATGTTGCCTTTTATATTTGAAACATTTAACATTTAGTCAATGATGTTTCTTCTCCTGCATTTATCATTGATATTATGAAAATAAATGCAGTTAAGATTTTTTATTTCTTAAGATTCATTCTTCACAAAGGGGTGATTAAGGAATTATGCTCATAAAGGACCCTAAGTAAGCTGTATTGTGTGTGTACCATCTCTACATACACACACATTTGTGTAAGTTCAGAATACAATGCTTTCTATTCCTGGCTTTTTTGTTGTTGTACAGGGATTCAGACTTCCTATTCTTACAAGATGATGTTTGTATGTAAAACACATCTTATGGTATTGCCTTATTTTTGTTGCTTTATTCATGATAAAGTGTCAGTTTGAGAATGTATGTTTAATAAGCAAACAATAAAGAAGTTAAAATAAAGAAAAAATAAAATAAAATAAAAATAGGCAGCACATGAGGACCATGGAATGAGAATACTGAGGTTGTTCTCTTCCCTCTACATGCACATAAATGCATGTAGTCACCCCCACCCCAAAATGCATCCACCTTCACATGCATATATCCACACAAACACATGTTTCTTCATGCAAACACACATGTAGGTGCAATATACACAGAAAGAGAAGTTTACAGTCAATTAACATGTGAAGACATCCCTGTCCCAAAGTTTATGGGATTTCAAAGTTCATTTAAATAACCATTTCTTAGGTACTTGCTAAGGGCTAGGTGCTAGGATAATAGAAATGAATCATAGTTTTTACCTTTAAGGAGCCCCCAGGATGGTAATGGAGACATACAAATAATTACAGCTCTAAAAATGTGTAAACACATGTAGTCACAGAGAAGGGACACCTCCTTCACCTGCTGGGTCAGTTATGGGCAGCCTGTGTGGCTTTAAAATCAGGTTGGCCCTTTACCAAGATGTGAGCAATGAGGGATCATTTAGGCCAGAGTGAAAGGAAAGAAATCCAATACTGAGGTGTCCTAGGGAGGATGGTGGGGAAGTTGAGGGTGGATCATATTGTAGGCAGATTGCAAATCCTCAATACTGCCATTGTTAATATTAGTGCTGCTGCTTTTCATTGTTTCTCAAGCAATATTTATATCATCATTTGATAGCACAGCAATTCAGCTTCCGTGCTGCTTATTTATTCCCAGCTCTTCACTTTACCTAGTTTTGATCTGGAAGTTTCTTATATTTAGCCAGAGAAGCTTTATTTGGTTCATCCTATCACCTTGTTTATCAGTATTCATATCTCTGGCAGTGTTCTTGGTGATGGATGAAATTGTCTATGGTGGAGAACAGAAAAGCATATAAAAATGATGAATAATCTAGGGAATCTCCAAGCCCTAGAACATTCTGAAACGCTTTCCACAACTAAAATATCTTAGGATTCTTTTTGTCTTTTCAAATACAAAAAAGTGAGCAGTAAATTCCATGTGTACCAAGAACCACAGAGAAGCCTCAAAAGAAAGTATGAACATGCAGTCTTCAGTGAGATGACTGAATTGTTGAAAAGAGCCTTTTTAGAGTTGTTGGGTTGTGCCTTCCCTTACTTCAACTTGTTTTAGACTGGGCTGCCACCTCATCGGTTATGGTTCACCAGGAGTCTTCTGAGGGCACCTTTGACTTCTTTGTTCCTTAAGCTATAGATCATAGGATAGAGCATTGGGGTTATATTAGTATAGATTAAGGACACAATTTTGTCCTGTTCTGGGGTGTAGCAGGACTTGGGACGAATGTAGATGAATATTGCACAGCCATAGTGCATAACAGAGACCAACAGGTGGCCAGCACAGGTGGAGAAAGCTTTACTCCTGCCTTCTGCTGAATGGATTCTGAGGATGGCAGCAATAATGAATCCATAAGAAAACAGGATCAACAAGAAGGGAATCAACAGAATCAGCATGCATACAAGGAAGACTGCAATTTCATTGGCTTGTGTATCAGAGCAGGCTAAGAATAGAACAGCAGGAATGTCACAGAAGAAATGGTTGATGATGTGGGACTGACAGAAGGGCAGGAGGAATATCAGTGTGGTAAGGGTGAGTGAAAGTGTAAAACCACTGATGCATGCCAGAGCCAGCATCTGCAGACAGAGTGCCCGGGTGATGATGAGTGTGTAACGCAGTGGGTTACAGATGGCCACAAAACGGTCATATGCCATTGCAGCAAGGAGGAAACATTCTGCTCCACCCAGAGCAATGAAAAGGTGCATTTGCAGAGCACATCCCAGGAATGGCATTCGCTGGTTTCTGGACAGGAAATTGGCCAGCATGTTAGGGACAATAACTAATATGTAGCAAATTTCAATGGCAGATAGGTTCCGAAGGAAGAAATACATAGGTGTCTGGAGACAGGTGTCAATAAGGGTGATGAGTACAATAGTTGTATGGCCTGCTAGGGTGATGAGATGCATAATTAGAAAGAGTCCAAAAAAGAGAAACTGTAGTTCAGCCAGGTCCCCAAAGCCTAAAATAATAAATTCAGAGCTTAAGGTGTGGTTTTTCTTCAATTGTGTCATTTTTTATTCTCCTTTGTAAAACTATTATACTAGAAAGGATTTTTTCTAGCAATTGTTTTGTCCATGAAAAATACTAGAGCCCTTTTCATAGATGAGAATTTAGTTTGATCTTCCAGGCGTATTCCTTGCTCTCATTCTATCAGCTTTTAAAATTCTATCCTTTCTTGATATAGAATGAAAGACTGCTTATATGAGAGCACTTTAATTCATCTGTTGAGTTGTGAAGATCAACTGGCACACACAGCCTCTAAACACAAACTTGTTTTTCCTAGACCTTAATGCAATACTTCTAACAGAGATGCTATACATTTTGAAGAGTTGGCTGAAGTAGGAGCAGAAGCTAAGCTGGATATATTAAGTAAGATTTAAATGGAGACTAGGCCTGTAAGGTTACTCCTTGAAAGTGATGTAAAGAATCCTGTAGGAAGTAAGGTGTAATAAGTTAATCTTAGATACATTTGAATTTTTACATTAGTTATATTGATATCTCTTTATTACCACCCCCAAATCTCTAGGATTTCAGCAGTCAATGGATTATGAGCGGGATGCTAGAGAGGAAGAACACCTAACATGCTGGCCAATTTCCTGTCCAGAAACCAGCCTAATGCCATTCCTGGGATGTGCTCTGCAAATGCACCTTTTCATTGCTCTGTGTGGTGCAGAATGTTTCCTCCTTGCTGCAATAAACATAAAGTAGCTGCTTTTTTTCCCTGTGTCTGAGCTATTTGTAAACACCCCAACTTTGCGGCACCCAGTTCTGGATGTCATCTCTAACCTCTTGGTTGAATTAGTCCCTTCCTTATGCTATCACAGCCCTCCAGACTTCCATAACCATGTTCACCAATGACTTCTAGAATTCTTTGATTATTGTTCTGTCTACATTGCCTGTCTATGGGTTCCAGAATGGCAATAAGGGTGTCCAATTCTGCTTCTCAGCAATAGCTGGTACATAGTAGGAGAATCAGTAAATCATGTGAGCCCATTTACCTTTTGAGTTTCTGAATAAATGCCAATTTCTCATTTTTGCGTATCCCACAGTTGGCAACAGTTGGCCTTGAGAGCAGGGGACAAAAGGCTGGACTAAGACACATAGCAAGAACAGAAAGTGAATAGGACAGAACTGGAACAGACTCAGGGGCAGTGGATGGTTAAATGAACAATGTCTTGTCTGATGTGTTTCCTAAACTTAAGAGAAATTGACTTTCTCTTTGCCTTGATCCAAAAATAGAAACAAAAAGCTTTATTGTCAGTCTTTGATTTCTTCCTATGCTCCATTCTATCACAGAAATGAGAAAAGGGGAAGGTTTCCAAGGAGTCTAGGTATTCAGAAAATCAAAAGTCAATAAGAGGTAATGGAGAGATGGCTCTGAGATTAAGAACAAATGTTGTTCTTGCAGAGAACCCAGGTTTCATCTCAGCATCCACATGGCAACTCATAACCATCCATAACTCCAGTTCCATGGGATATAGCACTGTTTTCTGGCCTCAGTAGACACCAGGCATGTATATGGTACATGTATGTACATGCAGACAAAATACCTATATACATAAAAAGAAAATCAATAAATCTAATCTTAAATTTTTTAAGCAGGAAGGAGTCTGTGACAGTTGAATTGCTATTTAAAGAATTCATTTGGGGGAATGTGACATTTCTGAGGCTCAAAGTAACATCAATGAAATAAGAAAGCTGCTTTTGATTACAGTTTTCTTTGACATAGATGGTGGTTATCACCGTAGTTTCACAGCCACTTATACTCCGTATTGAGTAGTATTTTGGTATGTATTTACCTAACAGGTGCATAAGATGGAGCAATATGCCAGCTTTTCACTTCAAAGTAGAGTGCTGCAGTTGAATTCCCTAAGTGACCCACTCATTGAGCCTGCTCCTTTCACTGGCCCTGCTCCAGATATTACAACAAGCCCTTGCTCAAACTTCTGTACCCCAATGGAGCGCATACTAGTACAAGCTTCCCTCTTCAACCATCTCCTTCACCTATAGTCACAAAAGCCCAGATGAAAAGACTGGCAGAGGTCAAGGTGAACAGCCTGTTTCCCCAATAGGAACCCCCTTCTATGACTCAGCCCACCCTCTCATCTTTTGAATACTCAATACTCAACCTCCCCGACAGCCTCTTCATTAACCTTTAATAACTCTGTGAAAAAGATTGAGGAGCTTCTGAGTATCTGGTTTTTTGTTTTTGTTTTTGTTTTTTTCGATGCATACCCTTGGCCTCAGTTTTGCCATACTTTACTCTTTTATACCATTTACTCTCATATACAGAGATATGGGAATCTTACTTTCATTGGGCCCGAACCTTGAAAATAATAAAACCACAAAAATCTTGAAAATAGAAATCGCATATGATCAAAACATGTGAAAATAACAAGAGTCAGTTTATATTAAAATGTCGTCTCCTTTTCTCCTTCTCTCCTACTCTCCAAGAAGGACCATTCTTAGTGAGACATATTCTCTTCTGTTTTGTTTTGTGCATACAAACACCCATTTTTCAGGTCATAGTGGCATGCATCTGTAACCTGAGTACTTGGGAACCTTAGGCAGGATGATCAGGAGTTCAAAGCCAGCACGAGCTACATAGTGTTTTCTAGGCCAGATTGGGATACATGAGATTCTGTCTACACACACACACACACACACACACACACACACACACACACACACACACACACACACAC
>NC_034613.1:63170692-63183350 GCF_900095145.1 Mus pahari
CTCTCTCTCTCTCCATATATATCTCCATACATATGCTCACATGTCTATATAAAATAGTAAGTGAGATCATAGTATACAAACTGACTGATAATATTATATATGACCATTAATAAATAATATGTCTGAAAGGTTTTTAGATAAGTTAGTACATATTAGTTTCTTCATTTTTCTAGTTATTGCATTATTTTGAGTGAATTGTAAATTAATGAACTATAATTTATTAGAATTGCTTGTCAGTAACACATAATGTGTAAACAAAAATGTAATAACAATAAATTAAGATCTAATCAGTCTCTTATTACTTTGACATTGAAGCGGTTTCCTTTTTTTTTTTTCTTATTATATTTGATTCTACAAAGTACATTCCAGGGCACAGAGCAGTTGCCAGCTGTGAAAACTTCCAGGGTATCTACCCTAAATATTTTCTCACATTCTTGATAACTCCTAGAGAAGAGATCTAGGTTACCTGCAAGAGCCAGATCTGTGTTTGAAGGGGGACCTGAGGAGCAGCCTTGTTGGATATCTTCCTGTTACCATCTGCTATTGTGAAACCAGAGAAAAACAAAAAGACCATGCTCAGAGAGCACTGGAGGTAACAACTGGCTCTGACCTGGAAGCACAGCTTCCGAGAGCCCAGACAGTAGCTTTCTAGGCTGTTAGTCAGGAACATAGAGAAGAGTCCTCACAAGTACATTTGCTGTCTCTAGAAGAATGTGTCATCTTAGGAAGAGCATGTCTTTACAATAGCTGCCCTGGTTTGTAACTTGCTTTAAGTAGCAGTGAAGGAAGAACTCAGAAAGTCCTAGGAGAGGTCAGAAAGGATGTTGTACTGGGATCCATTCACCAAGGGGACTGCTTTCCCCAGGTCACACAGTTAGCTGAGCCCAGGCTCAAACCTCAATGGCTATTGTTTCATTTACAAACCTCAGATATACTACAGCTATTGGCAATGTTGTTTATAATTCAGATCTTCTGAAACTGCAGCCACTGTTATACAATGATCATAGTGTGAACAATACTGATTTGAAAAGAAGTCAAAAACCATAAAATTTGGCTTAGGCCAAAAGTGGACAATGAAACCTGAGATTGATATCCTGCTAAGTATTTCCTTCTACTTTGCTAAATTTCATGGCTCTCTATAGGTGATAAGGAGGGGCAAAAGACCCTTAAGACTTTCATTCATTCATTCATTCATTCATTCATTCATTCATTCATTCATTCATTCATTTATCTATTTATTTATTTATATTAGATATTTTCTTTATTTACATTTCAAATTTTATCCCCTTTCCTCCTTTCCCCTCCAACCCCCACCCCCCCATCCCCCTGCTCACTAACCCACTCACTCCCACTTCCTTGTCCTGGAATTCCCCTACACTTGAGCATTGAAGGCTTTCATTTTTAATCTATATTTTCAGTTGCCAGAATGGCATCCACCATTATAGAGCATAGGTGATAGTAATTACAGAACCTTGACAATGGCACAATAAAGTTGTCTAACATCCTGAGATTAGGGGGACTACAGTGTTGGATTCTTGACAACATCAGGGAGTGGTCCCCTGTATACATCATAAAACAAGAAACATGGAACCTAAACACCCCTTATAAACTTGGGTTTTAAGTATAAACTCAACACCTTGAAAGTAAGGCACCTCAAATGAGAAAAGATACTGAGGTTGTTGCCTTTGCAAATTGCTAGATGTTTTGAAACAATGAAAGTAAATCCCAGAGAGTTAGAATATAAAGCTCATCATGAAGTTTCTGCCCTTGCACTAGATTTATATGGAGGAGGGATGGCTTGGACATGCAGAATGATGCAAGTGACCTTGTAGACCATATGTGCCATAAAAAAATTCCACACACAACCACATCATTGGCACCAAGAACCATGCATCAGTCCAGATGAATGTGTCTTAAAATTAACAAGGTTACAGACAGGTTAAATAGCCAGTTTAGAAATGATGCTATCAGCAGTCTATTCACAGGATTCTGTTGTATGATTGGTAAAGACTGAAAGCATAGTCTCAAAGAATTTCTGATTAGAGGTAATAATGAAGAATGTGTGTTATAAATAAACAATGAAAAAGAGTAAAAACTTCACCAATAGTCACTGAATGAACATGGATAGTGGCTTAAATTTTAGAGCTCTGGCCCCACAAACCATCCAGATCCTTCATCTGAGGTTGAAAAGAGATTGGAATTAGGACTTCAATCTCTTAAATCTACCTAATAAGATTAACAGATGTAATTAGTCCCTTTTTATAATGTTATCACACTTAAGCCTTCAAATTACATTCATTTTGAATGTTATTTTCATCCCAGGGCAATCTATGTCAGGAAAGAATTCATATTAGAAACAACTTAACATACTAGATTTTATTGTTAGAGAAAATTCTAGTAATTGTTGTGTGGTCTTATAGAAACTTCTGTGAGATATATTGGCAATGGTAGACACGGATAATTTGAGTTGAGAAAACAGAAAGAAAAAAACTCTTTCCCATGAATATACCACAGACTTTAATAGTTAAGCCCAGCAAATTGAGAAACATTAAAATCTGTCAAATATTATATATGCACACTGGGATAACTCTTTCTTCCTAGTATCCTCTAGGATGTAAACATTTCATGATGTTTGGTAAAATATTCAGCTCTTTCATTTTTAAATCAAATAGCAAAGGTTCTAGGTATGGGAAGATATCCTCTTTTCCCCACCCTTTTCATTCAGCTATGTGAAAGGTAGTGATATCAGCCTGTTCTACAAACTCAACACTTTCCTTTAATGGGTTATTGCAGGTTTACACTAGTGGATATGTTGGGAATTGGTATGCACATTTGACTTCTACAGTAAATTGCACCAACTAACCGTATACCAGTATAAAACCTGAGTTTCAATTCTTATATGCTGACACTGTCTTATGATATTTCTCAGATGTATCAGAATTCATTATGGCTGCAACAAGATGCACTGTTTTTAACCAAATCCTACTTCCCAAAACTCTCAATCTAAGTGTTAATATTATAAATTTCTTAGTAATTGTAGTATCTGATGTGCAAAAATACCTGAATTGGAAACCTCAGATTTCTGTTGGTTTCCTAGCCAATAATTCTGCATCCTAGAAAATACTCTATACCACCTCTCTTTACTGTAATGCTCACAATAATTTCTTTTGCTTTAATTTGTCAACATATGCAGTCATCCTATTTATTTCCACATAAGATCATATTTGTAGGCTCTAGAGGTAAAGGCCTATACAAATTTTGACAGGGGACACAATGCAATGCACCATGGCCAGGAAACATGAGACAGGCCAAGTCCTCTCCAGGAGAGGTCCTTGGGAATATCGAAAAGAACTATTTCACCACAACTGCCCTGAAATATTCACATTTACCCTGTTACCTTGTTTAGGAAAACAGAACCAGAGAGAACCTAAAGTTTTTCTCTTTTTTCATCTTGAGGGAACGACTGTAACATATAATGACTTATGGGATTCTGTTAACTCCAAATGCACAGTTCCTCTTCTGCAGGCTGAGCAAACAGGTGCCCACTGAAAATTATATTGGTCAAAGTCTCAACTAACCTGGACCCCTGAGATCTCTCAGACACTGATCTACCAATCAGGCAGCACGCACAAGGTAGTCTGAGGCTCCAGACACATATAGAGCAGAGGACTGCCTACTCTGCCTCAGTGGGAGAAGACACACCTAACTCTAAAGAGACTTGAGGACCCAGGTAGTGGGAAGGTCTGACTGGGGAGGGGTGGGGAATGGGAGGAACATCCTCTTGGAGACATGGGGGAGGAGTAGTGGGATGAGGAACTCTGGGAAGGCAGAAAGGGAGGAGGGTAACAACTGGACTGTAAAAAAATTAATTTAAAAATTATATTGGAGCTAAACAAAGAATTCTCAACTGAGGAATAGCGAATGGCTGAGAAGCACCTAAAAATGTTCAACATACTTAACCATCAGGGAAATGCAAAACAAAAAAAGAAAACCCTGAGATTCCACCTAACACCAGTCAGCATGGCTAAGATCAAAAACTCAGGTGACAGCAGATGCTGGCAAGGCTGTGGAGAAAAAGGAACACTCCTCCATTGCTGGTAGGACTGCAAGCTGGTACAACCACTCTGGAAATCAGTCTGGGGGTTCCTCAGATAATTGGACATAGTTCTACTGGAAGATCCAGCAATACCTCTTCTGGGCATATACCCAGAAGATCTTCCAACTGGTAATAAGGACACATGCTCCACTGTGTTCATAGCAGCTTTATTTATAATAGCCAGAAGCTGGAAAGAACCCAGATGTCCCTCAATAGAGGAATGGATACAGAAAATATGGTACATTTATACAATGGAGTACTACTCAGCTATTAAAAACAATGAATTTATGAAATTCTTGGGCAAATGGATGTGTCTAGAGGATATCATCCTGAGTGAGGTAACCCAGTCACAAAAGAACTCACATGATATACACTTACTGATAAGTGGATATTAGCCCAGAAACTTAGAATACCCAAGATACAATTTCCAAAACACGTGAAATTCAAAAAGGAAGACCAAAGTGTGGATACTTCATCCCTCCTTAGAATGGGGAACAAAATACCCATGGAAGGAGTTTCTGAGACAAAGTTTGGAGCCAAGATGGAAGGAAGGACTATGCAGAGACTGCCCCATCCCAGGATCCATAGCATAATCAACCAGCAAATGCAGACACTATTGCATATTCCAGCAAGACTTTGCTGACTTGACCCTGATATAGCTGTCTCTTGTGAGGCTATGCCAGTTCCTGGCAAATACAAAAGTGGATGCTCACAGTCATCTATTGGATGGAACACAGGGTCCCCAATGGAGGAGCTAGAGAAAATACCCAAGGAGCTGAAGGGGTCTGCAACCCTATAGGGGAAACAACAATATGAACTAACCAGTACCTCCTGTACTTGTGTCTCTAACTGCATATGTAGCAGAAGATGGCCTAATTGGCCATCATTGGCAGGAGAGGCCCTTCATCTTGCAAATTGTATGCCCCAATACAGGGGAATGCCAGGGCCAGGAAGCAGGCGTAGGTGGGTTGGGGAGCAGGGCAGGGTCGGGAGGGTCTTTTGGGATAGCATTTGAATTGTAAATGAAGAAAATATCTAATAAAATTGTTTTAAAAAAGAAATTCTTCTTTGGAGAATTATCTGTTTAGCTCTGTGTTAAATTTTTAATTGGGTTATTTTGTTTGTTGGTGTATAATGTGAAGGGTGTCCTTTCACTATTTTCTTTCGCAGCCTGTTTATCATTTATATAAAGGAAGGCTACTGATTTGTTTGAGTTAATATTATATCCAGCTACTTTGCTGAAGCTTTTTTTTTTTTAAATATCAGGTTTAGAAATTCTCTGGTGGAATTTTTGGGGTCACTTAAGTCTATTATCATATCATCTGCAAATAGTGTTATTTTGACTTCTTCCTTTCCAATTTGTATCCCTTTGACTGCCCCCCCCCCCGTTGTCTAATTGCTCTGGTTAGGACTTCAAGTACTATATTGAACAGGTAGGGAGAGAGTGGGCAGCCTTTTCTAGTCCCTGATTTCAGTGGGATTGCTTCAAGTTTCTCTTCATTTAGTTTGATTTTGGCTACTGGTTTGCTGTATATTGCTTTTATTTTGTTTAGGTATGGATCTTGAATTCCTGATCTTTCCAAGACTTTTACCATGAAGGGGTGTTGAATTATGTGAAATGATTTTTCAGCATCTAATGAGATGATCATGTGGTTTCTTTCTTTGAGTTTGTTTATGTAGTGGATTACACAGATGGATTGCCCTATATTAAACCACCCCTGCATCCCTGGGATGAAGCATACTTGATCATGATAGATGACTGTTTTGATGTGTTCTTAGATTCAGTTTGTGAGAATTTAATTGAGTATTTTTTTCCTTTTTTTTAAAAAATGATTTATTATATGTAATTATACTGCAGCTGTCTTCAGACACACCACAAGAGAACATCATTATGGATGGTTGTAAGCCATCATGTGGTTGCTGGGATTTGAACTCATGACCTTCAGAAGAGCAGTCGGTGCTCTTAACCACTGAGCCATCTCTCCAGCCCTAATTGAGTATTTTTAATTTTATTTTATTTGAAATTCATTTTTACACTCTATATTCCATTCCCCTCCCTTCCCCTTATACTCTCCAACTGCTCTACATCCCACATTTCCTCCCCACCACACCCTGTCTCCACATGGATGCCCCCAATAACCACCCCATCTGACCTCTAAACTCTCTGGAATCTCTAGTGTCTTTTTTTTTTTTTTTCGAGACAGGGTTTCTCTGTGTAGCCCTGGCTGTCCTGGAACTCACTTTGCAGACCAGGCTGGCCTCGAACTCAGAAATCCGCCTGCCTCTGCCTCCTGAGTGCTGAGATTAAAGGCATGCACCACCACGCCCGGCTGGATCTTTAGTGTCTTGAGGGTTAGGTGCATCATATATGAATGAACATAGATTTGGAAGTCCTCTACTGTATGTGTGCTTGGAGCCTCATATCAGCTGGTGTTTGCTGTCTGTTTGGTGGTCCAGTGTTTGTAAGATCTTGGGGCTCCAGATTAATTGAGACTGCTGGTCGTCCTACAGGATCGCCCTTCTCCTCAAATTATTTCAGCCTTCCCTAATTCAACAACATGAGTCAACTGCTTCTGTCCATTGGCTGGGTGCAAATATCTGTATCCGACTCGTCCTTATTGTGAGTGCTCCATAGCCTCAATAATAGTGTCAGGCCTTGGGACCTCCCCTTGACCTGGATCCCACTTTGGTCCTGTCACTGGACCTTCTTTTCCTCAGGCTCCTCAGGGCTTCAGTCCTTTTCCCTCACTCAATACCAGATTAGGTTCCTCCCTCCCCATCCACTTTCTCTCCCAGGTCCCTTCCTCCCTCCCCACTTATGATTGCTTTCTTCTCTCTCTCAAGTGGGACTGAGGTGTCCTTACTTGAGCACTCCAGCTTATTGAGCTTTTTGAAATCTGTGGACTGTATCTTGTATATTCTGTATGATTTTTTTGTGGCTAATATCCACTTATTAGTGAGTACATGCCATGCATGTCCTTTTGAGTCTGAGTTAAGTCATTCAGGATGGTATTTTCTAGTTCAATCATTTGCCCACAAATGTCAGGATGTCCTGATTTTTAATAGCTGAGTAGTATTCCAATGTGTAAATTAACCACATTTTCTGAATCCATTTTTCTGTCATGGGACATCTAGGTTGTTTCCAGTTTTTGACTATCACAAATAAGGCCACTTTGAACACATGCCCCTGTGGCATGATGGGTCACATTTTGGTTATATTTCAAGAGTGGTATAGCTGTGTTTTCAGGTAGATCTATATCCAATTTTCTGAGGAACCTCCAGATTGATTTCTAGAGTAAGGCTGTACCAGTTTGCAATTCCACCAGCAGTGGAGGAGTGTTCCTCTTTCACCACATCCTCTCCAACATGTGTTTGCATTGATATTCATAAGGGAAATTGGTTTGATTTTTCTCTTTCGTTGTTGAGTCTTTGTGTGCTTTTGGTATCAGCATAACGGAGACTTCATAGAACAAATTGGGTAGTGTTCCTTCTGTTTCAATTTTGTAAAATAGTTTGAAGAGTAGTAGTATTAGGTCTTCTTTGAAGGTCTGATAGAATTCTATGCTAGACCATCTGGTCCTGGACTGTTTTTGGTTGGGAGACTTAATGACTGCTTCTATTGTTTTTTAGGTGTTATGGGACAGTTTAGATGGTTTATCTGATCCTGATTTAATTTTGCTACCTGGTGTCTGTCTAGAAAATTGTCCATTTCTTTAAGATTTTCCAGTTTTGTTGAGTATAGGTTTTTGTAGTAGGATCTGATGATTTTAGGAAATTCCTCAGTTTCTGTTGTTATGTCTCTCTTTTCTTTTCTGATTTGCTAATTTGGATACTGTCTCTGTGCCTTCTGGTTAGTCTGGGTAAGAGTTTAACTTGTTGATTTTTTCAAAGAACCAGCTCCTAGTTTCGTTGATTCTTTGTATAGTTTTCTTTGTTTTTACTTGGTTGATTTCATCCCTGAGTTTGATTATTTCCTGATATCTATTCTTCTCAGGTAAATTTGCTTCTTTTTGTTCTAGAGCTTTCAGGTGTGCTATCAAGCTGCTAGTGTATGCTCTCTCCAGTTTCTTTTTTGAAGGCACTCAGAGCCTTCCTCTATGAATTTTCCTCTTAGCACTGCCTTCATTGTGTCCCATAAATTTGGGTATGTTGTGCTTTTATTTTCATTGAACTCAAAAAAGTCTTCAATTTCTTTCTTTACTTCTTCCTTGACCAAGTTATCATTGAGTAGAGCATTGTTCAGCTACCATGTATATGCAGACTTTCTGTTGTATTTGTTCTTTTTGAAGACCAGTCTTAGTTCATGGTGATCTGAAAGGGTGCATGGGATTATTTCAATATTTTTGTATCTGTTGAGGCCTGTTTTGTGACCGATTATATGGTCAGTTTTGAAGAAGGTACAATGAAGTGCTGAGAAGAAGGTATATTCTTTTGTTTTTGGATGAAATGTTCTATCAACATCTGTTAAATCCATTTGGCTAATAAATTCTGTTAATTTCACTGTATCTCTATTTAGGTTCTTTTTACATGATCTGTCAGTAGATGAGATTTGGATGTTCAAATCTTCTAATATTATTGTATGAGGTGCAACGTGTGCTTTGACCCTTTGTAAAGTTTCTTTTATGAATGTGGATGCCATTGCATTTGGAGCATAGATGTTCAGAATTAAGAGTTCATCTTGGTAGATTTTTCCCTGAGATGAGTATGAAGTGTCCTTCCTTAACTTTTTTGATAACTTTTGGATGAAAGTTGATTTTATTCAGTATTGGAATGGCTATTCCAGCTTGTTCCTTGGCACAGTTTGCTTGGAAAATTGTTTTCCAGACTTTTACTCTGAGGTAGTGCCCGTCTTTGTCACTGAGGTGTGTTTTCTGTATGCACTAAAATGATGGGTCCTGTTTATGTTTCCAGTGTGTTAGTACATTTCTGTTTATTAGGTAATTCAGTTCATTGATGTTAATAGATTTTTAAGGAATAGTGATTGTTGCTTTCTGTTGTTTTTGTTGTTAGAGATGGAATTATGTTTGTGTGGCTATCTTCTTTTAAGTTTTTTGAAAGAAGAGTACTTTCTCGCTTTCCCAAGGGTGTAGTTTCCCTCCTTGTGTTGTAGTTTTCCATCTATTATCCTTTGTAGGGATGGATTTATGGAAAGATATTGTGTAAATGTGTTTTTGTCATGGAATATCTTGGTTTCTCTGTCTATGATAATTGAGAGTTTTGCTGGGTATAGTAGCCAGTGCCGGCATTTGTGTTCTCTTAAGGACTCTATGAAACCTGCCCGGGATCTTCTAGCGTTCATAGTCTCTGGTGAGAAGTCTTGTGTAATTCTGATAGGTCTCCCTTTACATGTTACTTGACCTTTTTTCTTTACTGCTTTTATTATTCTTTCTTTGTTTTGTACATTTGATATTTTGACTATTTTATGACAGGAGGAATTTCTTTTTCTATTAGAATTTCTTTTTCTAATAGAATTAACTCATTCTATTTGAGTTCTGTAGGCTTCTTGTATGTTCATGAGCATCTCTTTCTTTAGGTTAGGGAAGTTTTCTTCTATAGTTTTGTTGAAGATATTTACTGGCCCTTTGAGTTGGGAATCTTTGCTCTCTTATACCTATTATCCTTAGGTTTGGTTTTCTCCTTGTGTCCTGTATTTCCTAATGTTTTGAGTTAGGAGCTTATTGCATTTTGCATTTTCTTTGACTGTTGTGCCAGTGTTTTCTGTGGTGTCTTCTGCATCTGAGATTCTCTCCTCTATTTCTTTTATTCTGGTGGTGATGCTTGTGTCTATGACTTCTGATTTCTTTCCTAGAAAGAAATTCTGTCTCCAGGGTTGTCTCCCTTTGTGATTTCTTTATTGTTTTTATTTCCATTTTTAGATCCTGGATGATATTGTTAAATTCCTTCACCTTTTCAGTTGTGTTTTTCTGTAATTCTTTATGGGTTATTTTGTGTTTCTTCTTTAAGGGATTCTACCTGTTTACTTGTGTTCTCCTGTATTTCTTTAAGGGAATTATTTATGTCCTTCTTGAGGTCCTCTATCATCATCATGAGATACGATTTTCAATCAAAGTCTTGTTTTTCCAATTTGATGGGGTATCCAAGGCTTGCTGTGGTGGGAGAACTGTGTTTTGATGCTGCCAAGTAGCCTTGGTTTCTGTTGCTTATGTTCTTGCACTTGCTTCTTCCCATTTGGTTATCTCTGGTGTTAGCTCGTCTTGCTGTCTTGAATGTGGCTTGTGCCTCCTGCAAGCCTGTGTGTCAGCACTCCTGTGAGACCAGCATTCTCTGGGAAGAATTTGGGTATGGAAAGCTGTGGCACAGGGTCAGTTCCAGGGGCAGATGGAATCCAGATAGAGCCTGTCCCAGGCTGTTCCTTGGTTCCTGTGTCTTGAAGGCTCTGGGTGGGTTCTTCTTGGGCCAGGTATTTGAGCAGAAGTGGTGGTCTTACTTGTGCTCTCAAGTATGCCAGCACTCCTAGGAGACCAGCTCTCTCCCAGTAAATTTGGTATAGAGAGCTGTAGCACAGAGTCAGCTCTGTGGTGCAGCCAGAAACCCTCTTCTATCAGATTTAGTGTATCTGGTTTTATGTTGAGATCATTGATCTACTTGGACTTGAGTTTTGTGCAAGGTGATAGATATGGGTCTATTTGCATTCTTTTACATGCAGACAGCCAAGGTAGACCAGCACCATTTGAAGATGCTTTCTTTTTTCCATTGTAAAATTTTGGCTTCTTTATCAAAATTCAAGTGTCTGTAGGTATGTGGGTTCATTTCTTGGTCATCAATTCAATTCTGTTGATCAAACTGTCTGTTTTTATTTCAGTAGCATGCAGTTTTTATTACTATTGCTCTGTATTACAGCTTGAAATCATGGATGGTGATACTTCTAGAAGTTCTTTTATTTTATAGTATTATTTTGGCTATCCTGGGATTTTTGCTTTCCTATATAAAGCTGAGAATTATTCTTTCAAGGTCTATAAAGAATTGGGATGAGCTTTTGAGGGGAACTACATTGAATCTGTAGATTGCTTTTGTAAGATGGTCATTTTTACAATGTTAATCCTACTGACCCATGAGCATGGGAGATCTTTCCATAGTCTGATATCTTCTTCAATTACTTTCTTCAATGTTCTTGTCATACAAGTCTTTCACTTGCTTTGTTAGATTTGCAGCAAGATATGTTTTATTATTTGCAGCTATTGTGAAGGGTATTGTTTCTCTGATTTCTTTCTTAGCCCATTTATCATTTGTACATAGGAGGGATATTGATCTTTATTTCTAGTTTTATATCCTGCCACATCACTGAAGGTCTTTATTAGCTGTAGGAGTTTCCTGGTAAATTTTTGGGGTCACTCATATATACTATCATATCATCTACAAATAGTTAAACTTTGACTTCTTCTTTTCCATTTTGTAGGCCCTTGATCACCTTTAGTTGTCTTGTTGCTCTAGCTAATCTACTCCTCTTGGGTGTGCATGCTTCTTTTTGTTTTAGAGCTTTCAGTTGTGCTGATAAGTTGTTAATGTAGGATCTCTCCAGTTTTTTTATGAAGGCACTTAGTGCTATAAATTATCCTCTGAGCACTCCTATTATTGTGTCCCATAAGTTTGGGTATGCTGTGTCTTCATTTTCATTGAATTCTACAAAGTCTATATTTTTTTAATTTCTTCCCTGACACAGTGATCATTGAGTAGATTGTTGTTCAGTTTCCATGAGTTTGTAAGTTTCCATGACTTTGTAAGCTTTAATCTACAGTAGTCTGATAGAGTACAGGGGGTTGTTTCAATTTTCTTGTCTCTGTTGAGACTTGCTCTTTATTTGAGTATGTGGTCAACTTTGGAGAAAGTTTCATGATTTGTTGAGAAGAAGGTCCATTATAATGCAATTGGGTGTAATGTTTTGTATGTATCTTTTATGTTCATTTAGTTTATTACTCCTGTTAGCTCCAGCATTTCTCTGTTTAGTTTTTTTTTTTCTAGACGATTTGTCCATTGGTGAGAATGGGGTATTTAACCCCTACTATCAATGTGTTACGATCAATGTGTGGTTTAAATTGTGGCAGTGATTTTGTTTTACAAGTGTGGGTGCCCTTGTGCTTAGAGCACAGATATTAAGAATTAAAATATCATCTTGATGGATTTTTTCCTCGGATGAATAAGTAGTGCATGTCCCCATCCCTTTGCTCAATTGTGGTTTGAATATTTTGTTAGATATTAAAATGTCTACACCGTCTTGCTTCTAAGGTTCATTGGCATGAAATATCCTTTCCCAACCATTTACCTTGAGGTAATCTCTATACTTGATGTTGAGGTATGTTTCTCATATCCAGTAAAAGCATGTTCTGTTTCTGTACGCATTCTGTTAATCTGTGTCTTTTATTGGGGAATCGAGGCCATAAGTAATGAAAAATATCAATGGACAATTGTCTTAGTCAGGGTTTCTATTCCTGCACAAACATCATGACCAAGAAGCAAGTTGGGGAGGAAAGGGTTTATTTGGGTTACATTTCCATACTGCTGTTGATCACCAAAGGATGCAGGACTGGAACTCAAGCAGGTCAG
>NC_034613.1:63185740-63191908 GCF_900095145.1 Mus pahari
CTTCTTCTTCTTCTTCTTCTTCTTCTTCTTCTTCTTCTTCTTCTTCTTCTTCTTCTTCTTCTTCTTCTTCTTCTTCTTCTTTTTTGGTTTTTCGAGACAGGGTCTCTCTATATAGCCCTGGCTGTCCTGGAACTCACTTTGTAGATCAGGCTGGACTTGAACTCAGAAATCTGCCTGCCTCTGCCTCCTGAGTGCTGGGATTAAAGGCGTTTGCCACCACACCTGGCTTTAATATTCTTTCTTTGTTCTGTACATTTAGTATCTTGGTTATTATTTGATGGGAGGATTTTTTTCTGGTTCAATCTATTTGGTGCTCTGTAAGCTTCTTCTACTTTCATAGGCATCTTCTTTATATTGGGAAAATTTTCTTGGAGGATTTTTGTTGAAAAATATGTTCTGGGCTTTTGAGCTGGGATTCTTCTTCCTCAATTCTTAGTATACCTTGGTTTGGCCTCCCATATTTCCTGGATATTTTGTGTCAGGGATTTTTTAAATTAACATTTCTTTGACCAGTGTATCATTTTTTTCTATTACATCTTCGATGTCTGAGATTTCCTCTTTCATCTTTTGTATTTTGTTGGTGAAACTTGCCTCTGCCATTCCTGTTTGCATACCTAAATTTTCATTTCCAGAATTCCCCCTGCTTGTGTTTTATTGATTCTATTTCCATTTTCATGTCTTGAACAGTTTTATTTGTATGGGTTTTTATTTGAGGGATTTATTCATTTCTCCTAATCACTTGTTTGTGTTTTGCTAGATTAAAAAAATATTCATTAATTTATTTACTTTATATCCCAAGAGCAGCTTGTTCTCCCTCCTCTCCTCCAAGTCCCCCAGTCTTCCCTCCTTTCCCTCCTCCCCCTTTTTCTTTACAGAGAAGTGAGGCCTCCTATGGATATCAACCCACCTTAGCATATCAAGTTCCAATAGAACTAGAAACATCTTCTATTGAGCTTAGACAAGGCAGTCCAGTTAGGGGAAAGGGATCCAAAACAGGCAACAGAGTAATAGACAGCCTCTTCTCCAGTTGTTAGGGGACCCACATGAAGACCAAGCTGCACATGTGCTACAAATGTGTAGGGGGCTTAGGTTCAGGCCCTGTGTGCTCTTTGGTTAATGGTTCAGTCTCTGTGAGCCTCCCCATGGGCCCTGATTAGTTGGTTCTGTAGGTTTTCTTGTGGTGGCCTTGACCTCTGTGAATCCTTCAATTCTTCCTCTCTCCCACAAGATTCCCTCCACTCTGCCTAAGGTTTGACTGTGGGTCTGTGCATCAGTTTCCATCAGCTTCTAGATGAAGCCTTTCAGAGGATAGTTATGCTAGGCTATTGTCTGCAAGTATAGCAGAATATCATTAATACTATGAGGGATTGGCTCTCTTTTATGAAATAGGTCTCAATTTGGACCAGTCGTTGGTTGTCCATTCCCTCAATTTCTGTTCTCTCTTTACCTCTGTATATCTTGTAGACAGGACAGATTTGGGGTCGAAAATTTTGTAGTTCAGTTGTTGTCCCTATCCCTCCATTGGAAGTCTTGCCTGGTTATAGATGATGGCCATTTCATTTCTCTAGGGGACTTATTCATTTCCTCTTTAAGGAATTATATAGACTTCATAAAGTTGGTTTTAAGGTCATTTTCTTGTGCTTCAGCTATTTTGGGATATTCAGGGCTTGCTGTAGTAGGATAGCTGGGCTCTAGTGGAGGCATTTTGCCCTGGCTGTTGTTGATTGTGTTCTTACACTGGCATCTAGTTATCTGGGTTTGAGATAGTTGACATACACTTGTAATTGCTTTTCCTAAGGTTCTTTTGCCAAGATTTTTATCACCTAAATCTTGCTCTGCCTAATAAGGCCAACAGCATTAACTTCTCGACCAGATCTCTCCCCCTTAACCCAATTGCATGCTGCAAAGTCATGATTTTGTTGCAGTACCACACTTTGAATCCTAAGACTAGGAAGTCTTTCTTTTAAAAGTAAGTCTAACTGGATATGTGCCAGATATTGTTGATCAGTTTTACCAAGACAACTGTACTTTCATATTACCTAATCTGGTTCCACTGTAGCCCTGACTTTTAGACAATAAGGCTTACAGGTGGGAAGGATATAGGATAACTTGAATTCAGACAATTTTATTTTCATTATTTCCATACTCCAGGCCTCTGAAGGTTTTAGCAAAATTGTGCTTAGAGAGAGATGTCCCTTGTGCCTGTCCCAGGTGGACCTTATGATCTTGGGACCAACTCATTGGGAAATGTTAATAGTTATGGAAAGAGTGAAATTTAGCCTATGCCTCATAGGGAAAAAAATACTTATCTGTATCTCCATGCTCATTTTCTACCTTCATAAACAACAGTTATCTTCCAGGAGAACTGCAAGTCCCTATTTCAGGTATGTGAAGGCTTCATAGCTATCTAAACATTGTTGAGTTTGGGAAAGCATATTGTGATTTTATAAGGAAAATTCTCTGTGTGAGATTGGAGATGACAACAAGAAATGACCACCTTCCAAAATGACTGATGTGTTCTGAGTTGAAGCCTATGGCAGCAACATTTTCATCAGGAGCCCACCATGCAACATTTCTACCAGTGATCTTTGACAGATTCTATGGTCTTAGCTCTGTTTAAAATCAGCTGTGCCCAGTATTTTCTGAAGAATATTAATCCAGGGGTAGTCTTAAATTATAAGTAATTGCAGTAATCAAGAAATTATATCTTTTCAACTAAACCTAAATACAAATAACAACTTTCAATGCCTGTGTGTGAACAGGTTTCCAACATTCTTTAGAAGGGAGATAAATAAAGATATTTGAAATCTACTGTTCTAGAGGCAGAAGCTTTGGCAGATCTTTGAGGATTTAGCCTATACTAGCTTCAGTCCTCTTAACAGTCAGTTCTATGATATGGAGCACTGCAAGTGGATATGACAATTACTTTCCTGTGTTACAGAAAAGTCACCTTCTCTTCTCTACATCCACTCTGCACTCTTGCTTTGTTCAGGTGATTTTCTAAGTCTTGCACCCTTTTTCAGGATCTATCACTACTCAAAGTACCCAAGTTACAAGGTGGGAAGCAGTTGGAGAAATGTGAGCAGTTATGTGACAGAGATTTGACTCACCAATCATGAGGTGGCAAAGAGGACCCTTTTTCTTGGCAAAAATGTTCAAAGACTTTGGGCCACATATAAAGTGAGGGGCAGGCTCATTTCTCTACAACTGAAGTAAGACTTTTCTTACTCATTCTTGTTTTGAACCCCCAAAATGTTATGTATATGAAAAGCTGTTTATAACTGTTTGTTCTGTCATTGTTGCTTCAGGATATGCTGGAAATGATCAAAATCTCAAATCTCATCATTTTGATGCAATGAAGATTAGCCTATATTTTGTCAGGTTGAAAGACTATTTGGAACAAAAGCCAAAATGTGGTTTTCCCAGTCCACCAGAACCATCCACTTTCTCACATATAGGCACCCTGAAGGGAGCAGAGACACCCAGCATGACAGGCCTTCAATTTGTCCTTCCGCTAAATAGCCTTACTTACCAATCTTAAATTTTCCTTTGTCTTTTCTATATCCTGTGCTGCCATAGTATCTTTTTTGGTGCCTAAGTGATTGAATCACTGGTTTCCATTTGTGTTCAGGTTTCATTTAGCTTGAATCAGAAGTTCATGGGAAGCTTGTTGTCCAGAAGGCTCAACAGATCACCTTATATTTCTTCCTTAAATACTTGTCTTCACATAAGTCTGAGAATCTTGATCATTTTCACTAAGGGATTGTCTTTATTTTTCAATCAAAGATGGGGATGTGTTAATGAAACTTCTGTCCGTTTAGTGGCTTAAACTTTAGCGATAAACTTGTGTCAAAGGTTGACTGCTTTAACCAACATGGTAATATTACATTGACAACGAGGTGATTCTTCTGTTTTCTGTGTCCTCCTGTAGCTGTGGATGAAGAAAATGAATTACCAGGAAATTGGAAACTATACCAAAGTGACTGAATTCATTCTTGTGGGACTGTCTAGACATCCCACATCCCAGAGTGTTGTCTTCTGGACACTGATGTTTCTCTATATAGTTACTTTGGCAGGAAATGGTTTGATTATTTTTCTAGTAGGAGGCAACTCTCAACTGCACACACCAATGTATTTCTTTCTTGGTAACTTGTCTTTACTGGATCTTCTATTTTCCACCAGTGTTGTACCCTTGATCATGGTGAATTCATTGTATAACTTCTCCACTATCTCCTACAGCTCCTGTTTTTCCCAGCTTGCTTTCAGGGCTTTCTTAGCACTGGCCGAATGTTTTTTGCTTGCCATTATGGCTTATGACAGACTTGTAGCTATTTCAAATCCACTCAGGTATAATCTGGTTATGTCTTCTCGAGTATGTATTTTCATGGCTTTGCTTGCCTGGATGGCAGCCCTCCTTCTCACTGTTCTGCCCATTCTACTCTTTCCAATCAGTTTCTGTGGGCAGAATGTAATCAATCATTTCTCCTGTGAGGTTCAAGCCATCTTCAAATTGCTCTGTTCTAATACCATTTCTTTACAGATTATGATGATAGCTTGTGCTGTCATTTCAATGCCAGTACCTTTAATTTTCATTCTTATCTCTTACCTTTGTATCCTCAAGGCTGTTTTAAGAATCCATCCAACTAAGGCCAGGCTTAAAGCCTTTTCTACGTGTGCCTCTCACTTGATTGTGGTTACTATCTACTTTGGGACACTAATCTATATTTATATGAGACCACAGAGCAAAATATCTCACAATGGGGACAAAATTGTCTCAATATTTTATGCAGCAGTGACTCCAATGCTAAATCCACTCATCTATACCCTAAGAAATAAAGACGTGAAAGCTGTTCTCAGGAGGGTAAATTGTGGGGTCAAGTCTTAATGCCTCAAGCACACAACAGCATACTAGAAGGTGGTTTTAGTTTTCCTGGTAACTTCACATCTCTGATTGTCATTTTAGAAATGGGAAAGGACTTACAAAGCTTTTGAATAATTGAAGTCACACAAGAACAAGAATGTTATGGCAGAAGTATAAAACTGCTTCATCTTAAGTAAATTTAAAATGCAAGCTTCACATGAGGACCAAAGTTTGCAAGTTCATGACAGAAAATTATTTATGGTCTTTATAGATAAACCTCATGCAACTAAAATAGATAATAAATATTCCAGTTGGAAAATGGCCAAAGGGTACAAACATCCAATTCTGTAAAGAACAAACATTTATAGTTAAGCAACAATAGATGGTACTTTAACTTGTATTAACAAAAATGAAAACATTTAGTGTTGATGAGGGTTTAAGGAAATGTCATTCTAGGTAGAATACAAACTTGAACAGCCTTTAGGGGGAACAATTTAAATAACAATGAAAACCAAACTTTTAGGTGAGCCATTTGTTTGGAACATGGGCTCCAGATGACAAATATCTTCCGAATGGGCTGCTTAGAGAATAGATTGGTATATTTTCAAGACTGATAGTTCTAAAAATATATAACCTAGAACAAGCTGTCATTTACCATGCCTCTGGATCCTTCTCAATCTAGAAGAATCTAGGGACAATGGGTATTTCTCACAAAAGTTAATTCTACCTCTGCTGATTTAGTAAGGATGGTACAGAAAGTTGACTTATGCTGAATGAGTTTCTCTGATTCTTTATAATGGAGGATATCATGAAGCTTTTTCATGGCTGTGAACTTTAGTCATCAATTCCAGAAAAACAGTGGGAAAACTATGAGTTATCTTATATCATCATGCCACCTAGAGGAGTCTATAGCACCGAAATGCTTGCCTATGTACATGCAAAATGCTTGTTAAAGCACAGTTTAGACTTGTAAAATTTTATTTATTTATTTATTTATTTATTTATTTATTCTTTATTTTCTTTAATTACATTTCAAATGCTATCCCGAAAGTTCCTGATACGGCCCACCCCCCGCCACTGCTCCCCTACCCACCCACTCCAACTACTTGGCCCAGGCCTTCCCTTGTGCTGGGTCATATAAAGTTTGCAAGAACAAGGGGCCTCTATTCCCAGACACGGCTGATTAGGCCATCTTCTGCTACATATGTGGCTAGAGACACAAGCTCAGGGGGTACTGGTTAGTTCATATTGTTGTTCCACCTACAGGGTTGCAGCCCCCTTCAGGTCCTTGGGTACTTTCTCTAGCT
>NC_034613.1:63602016-63641571 GCF_900095145.1 Mus pahari
TCTTCTGGCTTTCATAGTCTCTGGTGAGAAGTCTGGTGTAATTCTAATAGGCCTGCCTTTATACGTTACTTGACCTTTCTCCATTACTGCTTTTAATATTCTATCTTTATTTAGTGCATTTGTTGTTCTGATTATTATGTGTCAGGAGGAATTTCTTTTCTGGTTCAGTCTATTTGGAGTTATGTAAGATATTTGCTGGCCCTTTAAGTTGAAAATCTTCATTCTCATCTACTCCTATTATCCTTAGGTTTGGTCTTCTCATTGTGTCCTGGATTTCCTGAATGTTTTGAGTTAGGATCTTTTTGCATTTTGCATTTTCTTTGATTGTTGTGCCAATGTTCTCTATGGNATCTTCTGCATCTGAGATTCTCTCTTCCATCTCTTGTATTCTGTTGCTGATGCTCACATCTATGGTTCCTGATTTTTTTCCTAGCGTTTCTATCTCCAGAGTTGTCTCCCTGTAGATTTTCTTTATTGTTTCTACTTCCCTTTTCATATCTTGGATGGTTTTGTTCAGTTCCATCACCTGTTTGGTTGTGTTTTCCTGTAATTCTTTAATGAATTTTTGTCTCTCCTTTAAGGGCTTCTACTTGTTTAGCAGTGTTTTCATGTAATTCTTTAAGGGATTTTTGTGCTTCCTCTTTAAGTCCTTCTACCTATCTAGCCGTGTTCTCCTGTTTTTCTTATGTAAGTTACTAATTTTCTTCTTAAAATCCTCTACCAGAATCATGAGATACAAATTTAAATCCAAATCTTGCTTTTTCGGTATGTTCGGTATCCAGGACTCCCTGAGGTTGGAGTGCTGGGTTCTGATGATGGTGAATGGTCTTGCTTTCTGTTATTAAGGTTCTCATGTTTGCCTTTTGCCATCTGGTAATCTCTGGCATTAGGTGTTATAGCTGTCTCTGGCTGGAGCATGTTCCTCCTGTGATTCTGTTAGCCTCTGTCAGCACTCCTGGGAGTGCAACTCTCTCCTGAGTCTCAGGTGTCAGAGTATTCTCTGCAGGCCACCTCGCCTCTGACAGGAAGGAGCACAGATGTCTGGAGCTCAGATCTGCTTCCTGGCTGAAGATAAGGGCCTGAAAAGGGGCCTGTCCCAGAAGCTATGTTGCTTCTGTAGTCCACAGGCTCTCTCCTGGGCAGACTGGTCTCTGATGGATCTGGGATACAAGATGGCTCTCTCACCTGCTCTTGCGGTTAGTGCCCTCCCTGGTGGCCACCTTTCCTCTGGTGGGGAAGGAGTGCAAGTGTCTGGAGCTCAGCAGATCTGCTTCCTGGCTGAAGATGAGGGCCAGATATGGGGCCTGTCCCAGAATTTATGTTGCTTCTGCAGTTTGCAGGCTCTCCTGCGCAGACTGGGCTCTGAGTGACCTGGGATGCAAGATCTCTTCTGTATTTTTAAAGGGAATTATTTATGTCCTTCTTAAAGTCATCTCTCATCATCATGAGATGTGATTTTTAAATCAAAGTCTTGCTTTTCTGGTGTCCTGGGGTATCCAGGGTTCACTGTGGTGGGAGAATTGGTTTCTGATGATTCCATGTAGCCTTGTTTTCTGTTGCTTATGTTCTTGCCCTTGCCTCTCTCCATCTGGTTATCTCTGGTGTTAACTGATCTTGCTGTCTCTGACTGTGGCTTGTCCCTCCTGCAAGCCTGTGTGTCAGTACTCCTGGGAGACCAGTTCTCTCCAGGAGGAATTTGGGTATGGAGAGCTCTGGCACAGGATCAGCTCTGGGGTGCAGATGGAAATTGGTAGGATCCTTTCTCTAGCTGTTCCTTGGCCCCTGTGTTCTGATGGCTCTTGGTGCATCGTGGGCCAGGAATTTGAGCAGAAGTGGTGGTCTTACCTTTGCTCACAGGTGTTTTGGCACTCCTAGGAGACCAGCTCTCTTCTGACAGTATTTGTGTATGGAGTGCTGTGGCACAGCTTCAGCTCTGGGTGCTGTGGCACAGGATCAGCTCCTGGTACAGACCAGATGAAAACCAGAAGGATCCTGTCCCAGGCTGCTTCTCAGTTCCTGTGTCCTGAGGTCTCTGGGCAGGTCCCTCAGAGCAGAAGTGGTGGTCTTACCTGTGCTCACAGACATGTCCACACTCCTCCGAGACCAGCTCTCTCCCTATTTGTGTATGGAGCACTATGGAACAGGATCAGCTCCAGGCACTGTGGCACAGACCAGATGGAAACTGGAAGGATCCTTTCTCAGGTGTGCTTTCAAGCTGCTAGTGTGTGCTTTCTCTAGTTTCTTTTTGGAAGCACTCAGGGCTGTGAGTTTTCCTCTTAGGACTGCTTTCATTGTGTCCCATAAGTTTGGGTATGTTGTGCCTTCATTTTCATTGAATTCTAAAAAGTCCTTAATTTCTTTCTTTATTTCTTCCCTTACCAAGTTACCATTAAGTAGAAATATGGAACACATCACGAATTTGTGTGTCATCTGTGGGCAGGGGCCATGCTAATCTTCTCTGAATCATTCCAACTTTAGTATATGTGGTGCTGAAGTGAGCACCTGGCCTCACTTTTTTAAAAATTTAATTTTATTTATGTATATGAAATTTTTGTCTCTGTGTATATCTGGGCATTACTTGTATGCCTGATCCTAGCAGAGGACAAAAGGGGACATCAGATCCTCTAGAATTGGAGTTTCCAATGGCTGTGAGCTATATGGGTGATGGGAATCAAACCTGGCCAATGATCTTAACTGCTGACATGCCTCACTTTTATTTTTTATTTTTTTCACAGTTTTATTTTTTATTGTTTTAACATTTTTTATTAGATATTTTCTTCATTTACATTTCAAGTGCTATCCTGAAAGTCCCCTATACCCTCCCTCCACCCTGCTCCCCAACCCACCCACTTCCGCTTTCTGGCCCTATGCCTCACTTTTAATAATCAGATCAGAACTTCTCTTCAGCGGAAAAAACAAACACAAGATTACGGAAGAAAACAATATAAATGATGCAAGTTCTAACTATCATATTGGGGCATTGTGAAGCACAAAGTAAAGAATATAAATGAGTCATTTCAAAGAATATTATTACCTGGAGTTAAACACAGCTGAATTAGCTAAGACACTCCTTCACTTTTTTCACATAATATTTCACTCACATCTACCATCAACTAGTGTTGTCTATTCCTTAAGTGCTGTGTCATATGGTTCAGTAATCCACAATCTTTGACCATCTAGGTACAGTTAAGCAATCAATCAATATTTAACTCTATTGTGTTACTGTCTCAAATATCAGAAACAAACTGTTAGTGCCTGAAATAACTTTGCACTTGCTTCCTTAATGTTTAAGTTCACTTCCCTTTTCTGCTCTCCAGAGACAGAGCACAGCTGTTCAGAGTCTTTTATATGGATAGTCTCTTGTAAAAGTTTCCCATGGGCCATTACTAAGTGTAAGAAATATTGGGAAGAACACAGAAGATTTATAGAAGAATCACTTCCCACCTGCATATGGTTAAGTGCATTATAACATAACTTTTATCAAATAAGACAAATGAAACCTTCAGCTGTTACTTTCCTAGAGGTAATTCATTTCAGACTTTTATTTTCATATAATATTTTAATATATTCTTTGAAATTTTCATAATGTGTTTACTTGTATCCTCATGCACATGAGAATAAGATTATCTTCTCAAGAGCATATTGTCAGTGTCTTCAACATCATGCTGCTAAGAACTCTTTTAAATATCTAATGTTCATACAGAAGTTCTCTCCGGAACTCCCTGTTACTGTGTTGTGAATAGACATAGTTCTGGCTAAAGGGCTCCCTAATTGCACTAATATTAGCACTTTTGAACTGTGACTGTCTTATCAAAGCATAAATATGTTACATCTCTACCCACTCAATTCTGCAGAAAGACCCTAAAACACGAATGTTCAAAAAGTTCAGAGGTAAATATTTTTATAAAATAAAGCCTCCAATAAATGTATTTTCACAGCTTGGACTTTGGACATTTAGAGAATTAATTACAAATCACTGGAATCAAACAGAACATCACAGTTTTTGAACAAAGAATTGGCTACCGTTTCTATCTGCCATAACATAACCTTTAGTCCTGGGTTCTCCTGAAATATTGAGGAATTCAACTGGTATAAGGAGCTGAATACCATAAAAAAGAAAACCAACTTCAAGGTTGCTGAGGAGTGGCTTAGTAGATAAAGCACTTTGCACTCAAACATTAGGGTCTGAGTTCAGATCTCCAGAACCCATATAAAAGCTAGGCATGATTACATACATCTGTAATTCAGGTACTTGCTGGGGAGGAGAAGGTAGATGAATCCCTGAAAGTCTCTAGCCAGGCAACCTAGCCAATCATAAAATTTACTTAAAGAAAGAGACAGAGAGACAAGGTGAATTGAGGTAGTGGAACACTTCTGATGCCAACTCTTGGCCCTCATACACATGTGCATACACATGTGCACATGCACCAATATGTACACATACATACTTATAAAACACACATGCACACACAACATACATGCATATACTTAAAGTACACATTAAAAAAGAAAAGGAAAGGAGGAAATTAGTTTCAAATTGATTTTCTCCCAATCTAAACAAAACAAAACAAAACAAAACAAAAAAAACGGTGACCTGGTTTTATAATAAGCCATACTTTATGACTGCACACAGACTTTTGAGAAACGTGCATTCATCATAATGAACTCTCAAGATTATAAATTTGGAGAAAAAAAGAACACTCACACACAGACATACACACACACTAACACACACACAAAAAAACCCCCCACAAGATTACCATTTGAATGTAGTCTTCTTCTTCTTCTTCTTCTTCTTCTTCTTCTTCTTCTTCTTCTTCTTCTTCTTCTTCTTCTTCTTCTTCTTCTTCTTCTTCTTCTTCTTCTTCTTCTTCTTCTTCTTCTTCAGAAGGAGTGGAAAAAAGTCTTGCACAATTAATACCATTTCTTTGTGGAGAGAGAAAACTGGTTCGATTGCTAAGATAAAGAATACAGATGAAGTCAATGCAATGTCTTACAGCTGCTTTGAAACAGTCAAGAACAGACAGCCCTGTGGGGTTTGAGCCTGCTCCTTCCAAACACAACTTCCTTTTGGCTCAAGCAATTCTTGAAGACACTTCCCAGCAGCCCTGTCCCACTCTGGAGCAAATGCTTCCTAATTGCTGTTTCCTAAGCCCTCCATGCAACACAAATGCCTTTATTTAGCAAACAACAAATTAACAAAAATGCACCAAAGTCATAAAGGTAGCTGTCAGGATAAAAAAATTCTCCAAAGCAAAATGTAATCAAACAAACAATCAACAAAAACCCCTCCCCAATTCCTTGGGGGCTTTTTGTTTCAAAACAAGACAGGAGAAATAAGAAAGTATACTCAATCATCTGACAAGACAAGAAGAGACCATATATTAATCTGCCTTTTCCTCCTAAGGCAGAACAGGCTAAGTGTCTCTGCAGTTTGGCCTGGAAATAAAGCTCTCTGCAGAATTCTTTACAAAGTTAGCATGTCCACATGAGTAGGGTGGTGTATCCTTTTACTTTTATTTAATCCCAGAACTTGGTAAAAAGAGACAGGCAGATTTCTGTAAATTCAAGGCCTTCCTGAGCTCCAGGCCAATTGGTCCCAATCTCAAAAAAAGGTTCCCTGTCCTGTGGCATTTAATGTGTGCCAGAAAACTCCTGGGCTAGCCTTAGATTCAGAAAATCCAGCTTCTAGAAGGTAAGATGAGCAGGTACAGATGTGTTAATGTTTGTCTATCCAGTTTATAAACAATCCCACTTTCTCTGAAAACTCTTTTCTCAGATATGATTCATTAAGTTGAGCTTCTGGAACCCTAGTTAGTTGTGCTATCTGTGCATTCTGTGCTATGGGTGATGCCAATTTGATGGAATTCCATAATTTTTTCTCCCTTGAATATCTGCATTTGTATCAAAAATAGCTTATCTTTGTTGATGCTGGAATTGAAGCATGTAAACAAGCTTGAAGTATGTGATAATCTTTGTTGTCAACATGACTACATCTGGAATCAACTACAATGGAAGCAGCTGGGCACACCTATGAAACAATTTTTTACTGGATCATTGAGGTGGGAAGACCCACCCTAAATCTTGAAAACACCTTCTGACAACAGCTCACATAAAAAGATATAGGGGATGAAAGCTTTTGCTTTTTGTTTGCTTGGCTTCCCCTCATTGACAACAAGTTCATCTATTTTATTCCTGAGGCATTCCTTCACTGGAGTTAGAACCTACTTTCACGGGATTCCAATGTAGACTGAAAATCAACATCTTTCTGGAAATTCCCTGAGACTCCAGTACCAGACTGGGATTGTTGAGACATCCAGTATCATAGACTGACTACTGGATTCTTGGCCTTCCCACTGGGAGAGAGTCATTGTTGAACTAACTCCGACCACAGCCTGTAAGTCATTTTAACAAACACCTATCAATTATATTAGCTCTGTTTCTTTAAAGAACCCTGACTAATACAAAGCATGCAACAAAGAAAAGAGTTCTGCAAAGAACAGGTACACCAGGAAGAGAGAGAAGTTCCTAACACTGCTCTATTTCTGGAATTCAAAATCCAGAGAAATTCAGTTACACACCTTCCTTCTTGGTGTAGAAACCACTTGTGGCTCTTGATAACAAGATCAAATCCTTCTTTGGCTCTCTTAAACAATATGAAATGCACTTCAACCACAAGAGACCTAAGGTCTGAGGCTTACCAAGGCACGGTGTAAGTCCTGGTTAGAGATGTGTGTTCCTGGATGGTGGAAAGGTTTCTTGGGTCCAAGGGAGGTGGCTGCGCTAAAAAAATCAGTGCACAGTATTCAGTATGGATAGCACTCAGGATCTTTGAGCAGAGAATCTAAAGATTGTAAAAGCTTCCACAATCCACTTCCTTTACATGTCAAACTCAAATGTACTAACAAGAATTACTGGTGATGAGTGAGAATTTTAACATTCTACTCTTGCCTGATTCCCTGGGGATATGAACAACTATTAAACAAGCAGCCTTATATCACACTAGAAGTAAAAAACAATGAAACCATACATTTAGTTGATATAGTTATTGGAGTATCAGTCTATCAGTAATGAAGTTGTTGGGGCCTCCCAGCTCTCGGTTGCCACTGGACTACCTGTAGTTATAATATTCAGATCTGCCAAGCTTTAATAATCACTGTCCTTCTAAACCCAGCTCCCTGCAGGTGCTGAAATTCACNAGCAGCAACCTTCAGATCCACCAGAGCTGCAGCTCTACTGTCTCCACCGCCTGCTGAGAGGACCCGCCTACCTAAAGACACTCACCTGTGCCTTGATCTTTTGACCCGCCTAGCCTACCCACGGACATTCATTGGAGCCTTCAAAGACTGGGGCTGGGGACTGGGGTTTTCTCCCACACTATATAAGCTGAGCCCTTTCAGTAAAATTCGAGCCTCGAACAGAAAATCTTGTCCTGGCTCCATTTTCCTCTCACACATACCATTTTAGCCAGCCTGCCTCTCAGGATGAACCCAGACCGGATTAAAGTGAGTTTTGTCAGAAACTCACAGAAGCAAATGTTGGAAACAAAATATTAACCAAATATTCAGAAATTTGTAGCCTTGGAAAGATCAATGTATTCCAGACACTCTACATGTTAGAGTCAGAGATGATCACCAGGTTCTAGTCTCCATGTCTCTACCTACTGGTCCTCCCACCTAAAATATTCCCCCTCATGTTGTTGCCCAGTTACTTATATTCATATCTCAGTTCAATGTCTTCTGCTTTAGGTGGCCTCTGACCTCCAGACTGTGTCAGATCCCTCATCACAGGCCTTATGCTTTTGTTTGCTTACCATCCATGTACTCCTCCCAGGGTTTATGATGAAACAATATCTGTGATTATTTGACCAAAGTCTAGACTACGATCCCAAATGTCAGGGTTTTCATTTGGCTTGCTCAAGACCACAGTCTCTGTACTTAGTACTTTCCTCAGTGGCCTATTTGCCTATTTTGATATCTATTTTCTCCACTAAAGTACATAAGCAAAAAGATACTGACAGAGACCTTCCTGCTGCCCAGTTGTTTTCCCAGGTATCACAGGCCTAGGCAACTGTCTGGGCTGGGGAGAGGGAAATACATGAATGAAGTCCCTAGTGAGAAAGGCTCTCCTAGTAGTGTGACACTCATCATCTGTCTTCAGGGTTAACCACCCTGTTCTTTCCTAGATGAACTCCAAAATTCATCCCACAGCTCACCTCTTCTTACTGCCCACCCTTTCACTTAACCTATCAAGTCTTCATCCTTAAGTCCATCCTTTGTTTAAAATAGTCTGATGTTGTTTCTGACTACAATAGCTAGTTATTTCCTCTGTATCCCACAATACAGAGTCTGTTATATTTAATACTAACTTCGCAATGTTTCTTGTTTCTTCTAGGTGATTTTGATATATGATCCTCCTCAGACCAAAGACTTTCCTCCATTTTCATTCCTGCATACTATCCAGTGCCTAACATATAACTGCATGCATGGCTAACACTCTACACATGTGGTTGACTTACAACCAAAAAGGTGTAGCTGGTATTGACTAGACCTGAATAAGGTCTCAGTTAGCAGCTTTGGGCATGGCCACCAGAATGGGGCAATTTTTCTAAGAGCAATGAGGGGCATAAGCAGACCATATGGTATGTCAGGGATCACAGCCATTGCACCATTTCCTTGTAATTGTGTAGCTTATTGGACAAGTGAATGAAGTTAAGTAAGAATGAAGTTAATAATTCACTTTGAGGGACAGATGGCTCAATGGTTTAGAGTACTTGCTGCTCTTCCAGAGGATCTGGTTCTGTTCCTAGAACCTACATGGCAGTTCAGTCATCTGTATCTCCAGTTCCAGGGGATTTGATGAACCCTTTTGGCCTCCATGGACACTGAATGAATGTGGTACACAGACATAAATGCAGGAAATATATCCACATACATAAAGGAATCTCAAATAAATTTAAAAGGATTCACTTTGATCTATCTTTTCCCTTTCTCCTTTTCTACCAGAAGGGCTGCTTGGGAGTAGTAACATGGGGTCGAAAAGATGCCCTGTATGTACAAGAGTCATATGGTTCACAGTTGAAGTCCCCACCACCACCACCACTCTGCCTCTGCTGAGTGGTTAAAAAAAATTATAAATTGTACTTGAGTATGAAGGACATTAAGGAATTGTTAAAGACCATTGTTGGCTGCCTTCCAGAAAGCCAGTACTATACATTCTAGTGTTATTTAAATGGGATATCTGGTAACTTTCTTTATGATTCTCATCACTTACTCCTGGGACTTCATTATAGAAGTAGGCAAAAATAAGTCCTCTGTAGAATGCATTTGCAGAGCCACAATACCTTTATGTCTTCTGACTCTTTTAACTATCTTGGAATAAAAAAAAAATACCCCAAGGCTGGAGAGATGACTCAATGGTTAAGAGCACTGACTGCTCTTCCAGAGGTCCTGAGTTCAATCCCCAGCAACCACATGGTGGCTCACAGCCATCTGTAATGGGTTCTGATGCCCTCTTCTGGTGTGTCTGAAGACAGAGACAGTGTACTCATATACATAAAATAAACACATCTTTAAAGCAAAATCCCAGTCTCTTAATACTTCCCCCTCTACTTCTTTCTAATCATTATAAGGAAGTAGCTTGCCCCTCTACCCAACATAGCAGTCTTAGTCAAATGTCTTACATTTTCTCTGGGGCTTAAGATTTCTGTGCACTGGGGGTGGCTCCAAGTCTGCAGGTAACTCAGGCAGCATGCTTGAGCTCATTGGAATGTAGTCATCCTGGCTGTAATGGGGTCTAAGTTCAGAAGCGGTGTCTTTGGGGCTCATGGGCACATAGCTGTCTTCAGCATTGGGTGAAGCTGTGGGATATATCGGTGAAAACTTACATGGCTGCAAGACAGAACAAGTATAGGTTGGGAACTATAGACCATAAATGCAAACTGATACTAGTAGGTAATACAGCTGTAATATAGTTTCAGTTCTAAATTATCCCAAAGGAACTCTGAATTTCTTTGGGAAAACTGGACACACATCTAGTTAAAGTTCTGCCTCTGAATTCATATGAGGATAGGTAATATCTCTCTGAGATACAATACTAAAACACGAAAGGTTTTTAATTAATGAATTTCTTTGTGGTAGTTAATTCTGATTATCAACTTCACTGGAAACATATCTTTGAGAGCATTTCTAGAGAGGATTAACTGAGAAGGAATGTCCCACTCTGAATGTAGGTGGTACCAAACTCCTGGTTGGAATCTTGAACTGAAAAAAAAGGAGAAAAAGAGAAATCCAGGTGAGTGCCAGCTGCAACCCACATTACCATGAAATCTGCCATGCCCTCTCTTTTTAAACTATTAGGTAAAATAAACTCGTTCCTTTGCGGCTTCTGTCAGATATTTTGTCACAGCAATGAGAAAGTATATGCTTCAAGTATAATATGGTGCTTTAACAGCTACCCCAAGTAAGCAAAAGTCTAATTCATTGGCTTTGAAATGTCCTTATGAAATATCAAATCCAATAGTTCCCAAATCAATTCAAATCTTTTTTTTTCAACTGTGTTCATAGAAGCTTTATTCATAATAGCCACAAACTGAGAACAACCCATATCTTTCAACCGAAGAATACATAAAGAAAATATGGCTCATTTACAAAATGGAATAGTACTCAGCTATTAAAAACAATGACATCATGAAATTTGCTGGCAAATAGATAGAACTAGAAAAGATCATCCTGCATGATGTAACCCAGACCCAGAAAGACAAACATGGTATGTGCTCACTTGCAAGTGGATTTTAGCCATAAAGTACAGGATAACTGCTATAAATCACAGATCCAAAGAAGCTAAATAGCATGGAGGGCCCAAGGGGGAGACGCTTAAATCTCATTAAGAAGGGGAAATAGAAAAATCTTTTTTTTTTTTTTGCTTAACATTTTTGCTATGGTGATTTAAGTAAAATATTAATTTTATTAAAAATTATATACAAGTTAATATCTTAAAAAGGCTTAATCATAATAAAATGACAAATATCTAACAAAGTGGGGAGTTTTTTAGTCTAGGGATTAAATCCAGAACCTCAACATGCTAAGCAAGTGCTCTGCCACTGAGACACATCCCCAACTGCTTTTTAAAAGCTGTATTTGAGAGACCTTATCTACACTGGTCTTCCTGTCTCACCATTCTGATTAGCTAGAATAACAAGCATGTACACCCACTGCAAGAATCTCATTTACACATCTATCTTAATTGGGGATCTTGCCTAGGCTACTTTAAGACGGAGAGTAGTCTGGGCTAAACTTCAATTTGAGATTCTTCTTTCTGAGCCTTCAGATTAGAGATATATGTTACCAGACTGGAAAGATGGCTCAGTGGTTAAGAGCACTGACTGCTCTTCCAGAGGTCCTGAGTTCAATCCCAGCAACCACATGGTGGCTCACAACCATCTCTAATGGAATCCAATGCCCTCTTCTGGTGTGTCTGAAGACAGTTACAGTTTGCTCATATACATAAAATAAACAAATCTTTAAAAAGAGAGAGAAAGAGAGAGAGATGTTAACCACACCCAGCTTAGAAACTTACTGAAATATTCTGCATGACCTAGCATTCCCACAAGTCTGGGTTCTCTCCTCAGCACCACATTAAAGCAAGCACGGTAGAGTACACAACACAATCCCAGGATTTGGGGGAAGGAAGAGTCAGGAAGAGCTTTAAGGTCATCTTTTACTACACAGGGAGTTCAAAACTAGTCTGGGCTATGTAAGAACTTGTCAAAAAAATAAACAAAGCAAAACAACAACAACAAAACCCAACAGGTGGATCCTTGAGAATCCTGAGAAATGACCTCTTGAGAAATAACCAAGGTTGTTTTCAGGCTTTACATACATGAGTACATACTCCTAAGATAGACAGATAGATAGACAGACAGATGATAGACACAGATGTAGATAGATAGACAGACAGATGATAGATAGATAGATGATAAAGATAGACAGACAGATGATAGATGGATAGACAGACAGATGAGAGATAGACAGACAGACATGATAGACAGACAAACAGATGGTAAATAGACAGGCAGATAGGCAGGCGGGCATATAAATATTGGCATTAAAATTCACAATTTACACCGCTGGGTTGTGAATTCTCTATGAAGGTGAAACTTGTCACTCCAGCTATTTTTCCCTTTGAAATATTATTGGTTTACTGGAAGAGTTCTCCGAGAATTAGAGCACTGAGTTTTAGAAGACTTAAAGGAAACATCACATATAGGTCAGGTTATTTCTAGCCAAATTGAAATTTAAAGTAATGAATGCAAGAGCCAAACATACCAGATTTAAACTGAGCCGCTTATCTCGGTGTCTTAAGGATTGGCTTTGTACATCACCTGAAAGATAGAGGCTTGAGTAGTGAGTATATCCACAATATCCACTGAAACTAAAGTCCAAAAGCTCCTATCCTCCCAAGGCCTGTGCCTATAGCTCCAGAGAAACAGGGAAGAATTATGCATAATTTACATATGAAAAGCTTGCTATTAAATGTACCTGGAAGTCAGAACTCATTCCCCAAGAGATGGAAAAAATCAGTTCAGATTCTAAAGAAATTAAAGTTGTCTGATGGTTTTGATTCTCTTCATAAAGGATAAGGAGATACAGCAAGTAATTAACAAGTGTTTGCTAAATTCATTAAAAGAATCTTTTGAGCTTGGAGATTGTGGAGATAGACCTGTGGGTCTCAGGAGAAAGTGTTTGAAATAGCCATTGAAGTGATTAAAAAAACAAGTTTAGCATCACTGTGGGCAGCATTATGGGCCCACTTGAGTTCTGCTACCATGAGGCAATGACTGATCTTTCTGCAACAATAATCAAAGACTCAGGTATAGGTATGAGAAGACAGAGTATTTGAACTAATCTAGAATTGGGAAATTGTTATATCGATGTGAAAATGAGACAAAATATAGAATAGTTGTTAAACTGAAAGAAGAAATGTCCATAAGACATATTGAATACTTAACTCAGTCAATAAGGCTAAAATTACTCTAATACAAAGCCATAGGTATTTTAAGGAAGCTATAGACCAATATATTTAATAAATATAAATGCAAATGTTCTAAAAATATTAATAAGTTTGATTTGATGATGCTTTAAAGTAATTAGATAATATGATCAAGTATAGTTATGGAAGTCTTGGTTCAACATTTGAAAATCAATCAATGTACTCCACATTAAGTCCTAAGAATATTGTTGGGCTTTGATCTCTTTATAAGTGATGACAACTAGTGGGCAGCAGAATAACACTGGTGATGTGAGGAACCAGCATCACCATGTTAGAATCCTAGGAAAGAGTTTAAACAATGGGTATTCAGCAGAGAAGTTCATGTCTCTCTCCCAAAAGCCTATTTAACTCTTGTGTAAAATTGGGTTGTGTGCATTTTCATATGACACTTTTTGCAAAATAAACTTTTTATAATACTCAAAAATGGCTAACAAAATTACATGATCATATCTACAGATGCAGGAAAAACATTTAACAAAATCCAATACCCATTCATGATTTAAGTGGGGGGGGGGCTGCTGGAAATGTAGTGAAGTGGTTAAGAGCATATTTTGCTCTTGTAAGGCACCTGAATTCAGTCCCCAATACCCACATCACATACTCACAAGTCCGTGTAACTCCAGTTCCAAAGAGATCCAATACCTCTGACCTCTACAGGCACCAGCACTCACGTGCACATAACCAAACACTCAATCTGTCTCTGTCTCTGTCTCTCTGTATCTCTGTCTGTCTCTGTCTCTTTGTCTCTCTGTTTCTCTGTCTCCGTCTCTGTCTGTCTCTGTCTCTCTAAAAATAAACTCTCAGTAAACTAAGAATAAAGAGAAACATCCTCAATTTGATAAAGAGGAACTTCCTCAACTTGATAAAGAAAGCTACAGGGCAGGCAATGTAGCTAGATCAAGTCCATGAGTTTAGTCTCCAGTACTAAGGAAGGAAGATAGTGGGCAGGGAGGAGGAGGGAGGGAGAGAAGGAATGGAAAAATCTACAAAGAAATCTATGGCTAACACCATACTTAATGGTAAGAAATTCAAAACATCTCTCCTAAAAAAAATCACAAAAAATTCAAGGTTGCACTATTTTTAACATTCTGCTATAAGTAATAATAAATACAATATGACAAGAAATGGAAGAATATACAGACTGGGAAGAAGGAAATTAAACTTGTCTTTGTCGCTAGGCATGGTGGTGCATGTCTGTAATTTCAGCAGACAGGAGGCTTAGGCAGGAGAGCCAAGTCTAATATAGGGTACATAGTAAGTTTGAGGTTAGTCTGGGAAACTTAAGAATTTATCTCAAAAACAAAAATCCACAGATGACATTATTACAAAGAAATATTTTAAAAAGTTAACAAATTTTTCCTGGAATAATGGGTTATCTTTGCATGGTTTTAAGAAATAAAGTTAATACAAGCCCATCTGTTTCCTATACAGTAGCAATGAACAAGTGGAATTTGAAGTAAAAAATGCAATTTAATTTATACTAGTACCCCCTTAAATGAAATACATTACTTAGGTATAGACCTAACAATATATGTACAAAATTGAACATTTCTGGTGAAATAAATCAACTAACTAAATAAATGGAGGGGGTATAGAAATAAATGGTCAGTTGGTAAAGTGCTTATTTTACAGTCATTAGAATTTGAATTTGGATGTTCAGCATCCACATAAAAGCTGTTAGAACAACCCACATTTGTAACTCCAGTGATGGAAATATAGACAGGAGAATCCCTGGAACTCACTGGCCAGATAGTCTAGCTTACTGATGAACTTCAGATTCAGTGAGAGACCCTGTTTTAAAAATAAGGTAGAAAACAGAAGAAGAAAACATTCAAAACTGACTTTTTTTTTTTCTTATAAAGGACAACATTTAATTGGGGCTGGCTTACAGGTTCAGAGGATCAGTCCATTATCATTAAGGTGGGAACATGGCAGCATACAGGCAGGCATGGTACAGGAGAAGCTGAGAGTTCTGCATCTTCATCTCAATGCTATTAGCAGAATACTCACTTCCAGGCAGCTAGGACAAGGGTCTTAAGCCGATGCCCACAGTGACACACCTACTCCAACAAGGTCAGACCTCCTAATAATGGCACTCCCCAGGCCAAGCATATACAAACCATCACACCTAGTAACTACTGATGTTGGACATTGTTACTGTTATTGTATATATGGTATAGATATGTGTGTGTTCAAGTGTGTGAGTGTGGGCACATATGGCACACTGTGCATGTGGAAGTCAGAGGACACCTCAGGCTCTGGTCCTGTCCTTCACCTTTTTTTGAGATGGGTCTCCTTTGCTTACATCCACCTGGTATCTTGCTGACAGACCACTGGGATTATAGACACATGTTATTAAGCTTGGCTTTACATAGTTTCTGGGGAATCAAACTGAGATCCTCACTGCTCCACTGAACTATCTCCCCAGCCCATTTCAAGGTCAGTTAATGTAGGCTTTTTTTTTTCTTTTTCTTTTTTTTTTTTTTTTTTGCTATCCTTAAGGATATAAAGTAGTTCATTTTTAAAAAATATTTTTACTAGATATTTTCTTTATTTACATTTCAAATGTTATCTCCTTTCCTAGTTTCCTCCCTGAAAATCCTCTGTCCCCTCCATCCTCCGCCTGCTCACCAACCCACCCACTCCCACCTCCTGGCCCTGGCATTCCCCTATACTGGGGCATAGAACCTTCACAGGACCAAGGGCCTCTCCTCCCATTGATGGCCACCTAGGCCATCCTCTGCTACATAGGTAGCTAAAGTCACAAGTTCTACCATGTGTTTTCTTTGATTGGTGGTATCGTTCCAAGGAGCTCTGGGAGCACTGGTTAGTTCATATTGATGTTCCTCCTGTGAGGCTTCCTGAACAGAATAGCAATGACTTGTGCTGTAAGATCAAGAATTGAAAAATGGGGCCTCATAAAATTGCAAAGCTTCTGTAAGGCAAAAGATACTGTCAATAAGACAAAAAGGCCATCAACAGATTGGAAAAGGATCTTTACCAATCCTAAATCAGGTAGGGGACTAATATCCAATAAATATAAAGAACTCAAGAACATGGACTCCAGAAAATCAAATAACTATTAAAAAATGGGGTACAGAGCATGGGGTACAAAGAATTCTCAACTGAGGAATAATGAATGGCTGAGAAGCACCTGAAAAATTGTTCAACATCCTTAATTACCAGGGAAATGCAAATCAAAACAACCCTGAGATACCACCTCACGCCAGTCAGAATGGATAAGATCAAAAATTCAGGTGACAGCAGATGCTAGTGAGGATGTAGAGAAAGAGGGACACTCCTCCATTGTTGGTGGGATTGCAAGCTGGTACAACCATTCTGGAATCAGTATGGCGGTTACTCAGAAAATTAGACAGTACTACCGGAAGATCCAGCAATACCTCTCCTGGGCATATATCCAGAAGATGTTCCAACTTGTAATAAAAACACATGCTCCACTATGTTCATAGCAGTCTTATTTATAATAGCCAGAAGCTGGAAATAACCCAGATGTCCCTCAACAGAGGAATGGATACAGAAAATGTGTTACATTTACACAATGGAGTACTACTCAACAATTAAGAACAATGAATTCATAAAATTCTTAGGCAAATGGATGTATCTGAAGGATATCATCCTGAGTGAGNTAACCCAATCACAAAAGAACACATATGATATATACTCATTGATAAGCAGATACTAGCCCAGAAACTTAGAATATGCAAGATACAATTTATAAAACACATGAAACTTAAGACGAAGGAAGAACAAAGTGTGGATACTTTGCTCCTTCTTAGAATAGGGAACTAAACACCAATGGAAGGAGTTACAGAGACAAATTTTGGAGCTGAGAAGGAAGGAAAGACCATCTAGAGACTTCCCCACCCAGGGATCCATCCCATATAAAACCATCAAACCCAGACACTATTGCATATTCCAGAAAGATTTTGCTGACAGGATCCTGACAAAGCTCTCTCTTGTGAGGCTATGCCAATACCTGGCAAATAAAGAAGTGGATGCTCACAGTCATCTATTGGATGGAACACAGGGCCCCCAGTGAAGGAGCTGGAGAAAGTACCCAAGGAGCTAAAGGGGTCTGCAACCCTACAGGAGGATCAACAATATGAACTAACCAGTACCCCCCCCCCAGAGCTGTGTTTCTAGTTGCATACGTAGGATATTATCAATGGGAGGAGAGGCCCTTGGTATAGTGAAGATCATATGCCCCAGTACAGGGGAATGCCAGGGCCAGGATCCGGGAGTGTATGGGTTGGGGAGCAGGGCAGGGGGTGGGTATAGGGGGCTTTGGGGATAGCATTTGAAATGTAAATGAAGAAAATATCTAATAAAAATGCCCTAATTTAAAATAAATAAATACATTACAAAAGACGTTGGTATGATAAAGTGATGGTCTTTTTTCTTATATAAATAAAATGCAAATCAAAGATGTAACAAGTTGTGATTCATTGCAAGTAGTCAAGTCTAACTAATGCCTAAGGGCAACCATTTGTATCTGATATATCAGAATTACTTTATAGTTTCAAAGCCATTTGCACACACTTCTTGTATATAAAGAATGTAATTACAGGATACAGTGGTAATGCTTTAGAAAATGAACCTCATTTTAAAAATTAACAGCTATGGTATCTTTTAATGATCATCTTTTCTGTTTATTGTAAAACTGTTAAAAATAAAAGGTTAATAAGAAAAAAATACAGAAAGTTGGTGTGTGTGTGTGTATAAATAGTTTCTATATAAAGTTTATGTAGATAAAAAAATGCAGAAGACCTCAGAAAATACAGAGATCTCAAATGCTCATGGATTTGTAGGATTAATATAGTAAAAATGGCCATCCTACCAAAAGCAATCTACAGATTCAATGAAATCCCCATCAAAATTCCAACACAATTCTTCAAAGACATGGAAAGAGCAATTTTAAATTAATATGGAAAAACAAAGAACCCAGGATAGAGAAAACAACATGTGCCATGGTTAGTTACATCATTATGGACTTTGTTTCCAGAGTGACATATTTCCTTACTCAGAGAGATTTGAAAACCAATTTGCCTTCTTTACACTTTGACTAAACTCCTTTGATATATGGTCTTAATAAATAATAGTGTATTGAAAGTAAGTAAGTGTATTTAGGAGGGAGGGAGAGAGAATAAGGGGGATTGTGTCTGTCTGAGACCCATAGGGTGGCATAAAAGAATATAATATGATGCTTAGACTGATGAGGTCATGGCAAAATATATGAACGCACAAAGAATTAATAAATGGTTTACTAAAAAGTCAGTGAGGATACTTGTCAAGCAGACTTTGAAGGCCTCAGAGAACTGGAGTGGAAGAGTGGTAGACAATGGCACTATATGAAAAACTGCAAGTCAGTCACATTGGAGAGTATGTCAGTAGACAAAATTAATGAGGCTAGGTAAGAATTATATATAGCCAATCAGGATCTAAAAAGAATGTATGACTTGAGATGCCAAATGAAACTAACAAAATTGATAAGAAATAGAATGAGCTATAATCTCCAGGATCATTATGCAGGTGAAAGGCAGAGAAGAAAATGGGATCAAGTTGAAGCAAAACCATATGACCTTCTACATACATGCTAAAGTATGTCCTCAGGTGACATCAAACAAAAATCAGCAGCTAAGTCTCTGATGAGCAGATTACAACCTGGGCAAGGTCTAACAATAGACAGGGTCTCCAGGCCTTTACAGTTTTTGTAGCAATCTATGAATCTTTCTTGGTGGCTAGGCTCAAAAGGAAAATGCAGGTACCTAGGAACAGGAGAATTTTGTGTGCTCTCACCATACAATCAGCCTCTTTAGGAGACTGGACTGGTTTCAACAAAGAATGTTAGTATATGGACACAAGGTGTGATAAGGAGTTGTAAAGGATACTTTTGCCCATAATTCTTTGCCTGAGTATTAGCACCCAACACTTACCTTTCCAGGACGCCACATGATCTAACCCAGAGAGAGAGATTCTTCTTGGTATCATATTATACCCTGGCTTCTTGTTACTGCTGTGTCCAGTCAACAAGGGCTGATCTTGGCGCCGTTCAGAGAGATAACTTGGCTTAGGGGGACGAGGAGGTGGAGTGTTAGACATAATGTTTAGTTCTTTTACCCCACTGGGTAAGGAAACTTGCTTTTCTTCTACATGAACTGTGGGGTTTAAGGAAGATTCCAACAATGGTGAAGAAGACATGAGGTTCATGGATGGGCCATTGATTTCTCTATTCCAGATTAAAGAAGTCTGGGGCCTTATGGAAGGAAAATCCTGAGATACTTTCCCATGGTGCAAGGGATGGACCAAATTATTAGAGATAAATGGCTGTAGACCATCAAGAAAAACATCATCAAATGAAGTCTGTGCCAATGAGCGGTTTGAATTTGACCAGCTATCACATCTGGTGGGAAGACTGAAGGAAAAAAAAACAAATAAATTTGATTGATATGTATACATTCACACACAAAATTCACATGTACCTATTATAAGTTGTCATATGCCACCTTTTGTTCTACTTGTAGAGACTTATTCTTTCTATAACCCACAGTTATATCAACTCCTTAGTGCAGAAAAAAGTCTGCTGGATCTTTTTCATCCTATATAGGCACAAGATGAGTATGAAAATGCAAGGTTAGAAATGAAAGCCATGGGCTGGAGAGATGGCTCAGTGGTTAAGAGCACTGACTGCTCTGCTCTTCCAGGTGTCCTGAGTTCAATTCCCAGCAACCACATGGTGGCTCACAACCATCTGTAATGGGATCTCATGCCCTCTTCTGGTGTGTCTGAAGAGAGCAAAAGTGTACTCACATACATAAAATAAATATATCTTAAAACAAACAAACAAACAAAAAGACTGTTTTAAAAAAAGAAATGAAAGCCACAATGTTGAAACCCATAACTCACTTTATTTAGCATACTGCTTCATCTTTAATAGTGATATTGATAATCATCTGCCCTTGTCCTTGGCAATAGTAAGAAAGAGATAAGACTAGACCTATCTACTAGAAATTACTTTTGCTAAACAGATGTATTTGGCTATGTGCTATGAGCACATCTCAAAGACTTTGCAAAAGGGAATGTTGGCTCTGTGAACAGAGTAGAACATGCTGGAAGGCCCAGTTGAGTCTCAAAAGTAAGCATACCTGGCATGGTGTAGTCTTCCAGTCTCACAGTTGGACAGGATGAGATAATCAGGAAGGAATAGAAACTCTGACTCACTTCTGGTTTCCTCGGTGACTACACTATTAGTGTTTATGTCATCTTTTAGCAAGGCAGAGTTGGTAACGTGGACAGTATGAAGTGAACTGACAGGAGATGGCTGGAAGGAGGAGGGCACGTGAGAGAGACTCTCCATGGAATCTGCTGGAAAAATCATTTCCCAAGTTAGTGTTTAATGAATGGCTATAACATTCAAAGTTTTTCAAATAGCATCCAAAAACCAAATAGAAGATGCGAATTACAGCTGGTGTTTGTATGGGTGGAGGCAACCATTTCCTTAATCTACAAACCATGTCTGAGAAAGAGACCAATGTTCCAAGGGTGAAGTGTTAAATCAATTAAAAGTCAACACACACACACACACACACACACACACACACACACAAAACAACAACAACAACAACAACAACCCCCCCAGGCATTCTTGGCTGAAAAACTACAGTTCAGTAGCTTAACAATTCTCAGCAGCAGCCTTGTATTGTTTATTTACTCAACAAACATACATATATGTGTGCATATTATTTATGCATAACAAGTCTATATATACTTACATATACATTCATGCATATAAATATTATGATTTGGATATGATGTACCCCCTCTGCAAAGTTCATATGGTGAAGGCTTTGACACTGACTAATGAATTGAATCATTGTGTGGATCATGTAGACTCTCACTAAGAATGGATTAATCTACTAAGGAATTGATAATTTGGTGGCATTATTTGGAGGTGGCAGAAATTTTTGAAGTCATGATTTCTGGGTGGTGGTGGCAGCAACACATACCTTTAATCCCAGCACTTGGGAGGCAGAAGCAGGCAGATCTATGAGTTTAAGGCCTGCCTGGTCTACAGATCAAGTTCCAGAATAGACAGGGCTGTTACAGAAACTCTGTCTTGAAAAACAAAACAAAAAACAAAACAAACAAAAAAGAAGTCATGATTTCTAAAAAGATTAGTACCATTAAAAAGAAGTTAAATGGGAATGGAAAGATGGCTCAGCAGTTAAGATCCTGACTGCTCTTCCAGAGGTCCTGAGTTCAATTTCCAGCAAAAATGAATGAATGAATGAATGAATGAATGAATAAATCTTAAAAAGAAGTTAAATGGACTGAGTATGAAGCACAGTGATGGGGTGCATGCCTACTAAAATCAAGGCTCTGGGACAAATCTCAAAATGTGTACCAATGACAACAATACTAATAATGTGAAGCGCTTTGCGCCAGAAAAATAGGAAAGCTGTTTTGATGATACCTGGAGAGTCAGCGTGATCCTAGCCATTACAAGAATAAAGTGTTAAAGAATAAACCCATTCGAAAGACTCTCCTTTGAGAAGAGAGTGGTACCATGGTACCCTAATAACAGGATGTCTTGCTTACACAAAGCTACCGAAGTTCAGTAGCTCAGGTATTTGGATGTTGCTGCAGTCATGTTTCGAGAAGGACTAACTACCACCATGAACTGACAGCAGACACTAGCATCATTCACAAGATTCTGGTTTTACAAGGATACAGAATCTAAAAGTCTTGGAATCTTGGGGATGTCGTTCTAGATTTCAAAGGAAACAACCAGACAACGTGTACCAGGATCAGATTATTTGGGAGGAGTCCATGAAAGGGCACTATATAAAGCTGTGTGAATGAAGCTAAAGATAGGAGGGAGAATATCAAGAATGTGGACCATCTTTACTTGCTTTGTTTTGTTTTGTTTTGTTTTGTTTTGTTTTGTTTTGTTTTGAGATAGGATATATTTGTGTAGCTTTGGATGTCCTGGAACTCATTTTGTAGACCAGGCTGGCCTCAAACTCACAGAGATTTACCTGCCTAAGTTTCCTGAGTGCTGGGATTAAAGGTGTGCTCTACCATTGCCTGACCATAGAATGTCTTCTAAAGAAAGGCACTGGGAGCAAGTGGAGCTAGCCTAAGAAGGAAACCATATGAGCTGCAGTAGCTAACAAGGCTGGAGGGGCACGGCTCTCCAAACCCTGAGGAGCGAACATTTTGTTGCTCTATGCTCCAACTAAAAGGCATGAAATTATAGGATTTAAAACCTGTCCTGCTGGGTCTTGGCTTTTCTTGGGTCCCATCCCTCCTTTCTTATGCCTCCATCCCTGCCTTTTGAAATTGGAATGTTTAGTCTGTGCCATTTTATGATGGGAGTATGTAAATTGTTTGATTTTTTTTAATAGGGTCTCACAAACAAGAGATTGCTTCTAGTCTCCAGATAAGATTTTGTACTTGGATTTTTGAGTAACACTGAATTTGTTGATTCTTTTGGGAAAGAAATTGTATTTTTAGTTGTGTACAGGATAGTTATAGCATGTTAGGTAGAATTACAATCATGTTGCTGTCTCTATTTGGAGTTTAAGTATAATTTAAGGGAATTTAATAAGGTATCAGATGGACAAAGATGATTAATTTTATCAACTTGGCTGAACTGAAAAATGACTTAAAAGTTATTCAAGCACAGTTCTGTGAGGATATGAATTTTCACAGATGATTAAGGGAAGAGAAGTGTGTACATCATCCAATGAACTAGGACCTTGGAGGAAAGAAAAAGAGAACAAAGAAGTCCACAAATATAGGCATTCATTCTCCTTGCTCCTGGCTACTATGAAGTGAGCAACTATGATGAGCACATATTCTTACAGCTATGCTGTCTGCCTCACAATAGGCTAACAACAACAGGCCTATAAACAAAGGAGCCAAGCAATCATGGACTGAAACAATCAGTCAAAATAAACCTGTTCCCCATTGGAGTTTTTTTTTTTTTTTTTTGGTACTGCATCAAAAAGCATATTGCATATGCATAAATTGTGTGTATATTCATTTTTTATGTGGAAATTCTATTAGTGCATCTATATATGTGACTGGAACCTTTCTAACTCTGATGATGTAGCTGAAACAAAGATCCTGTCTTTACTTGAGTTTACACTATCCCAGAGGAGTCACATAAGCAACAGATAAATACAATGATGTTGATAATTGTTATATATAAGGAGAAAGAAAATAACAGCATGTTTTGGTGGACAGGTAACTCTCTGCTTCTCAAGAAAACTAATCTCACCAAAGTCTAAGAACAGGGGTCAAAAATTAATGAGGATTAAGAACGAATGAGAACTCCAGGTCATAAAAAGCTTGCTTTTATTTTTTTTCTTTGTATGTGTGTCATTTTTTTTAAAAAAATTCCTTTCTTAGATATTACATCCTGCCCACACTTTTCAATGCCTGGTTCCTAAGTCAAAGTGACCTTGAACTGCCTGAGGTCATGTCTGGGTTCTAGCTATCATCTGTTTTCTTCATGTGTGCCTTGTATATCACATAGAGATGACAATAGCACATCTACCACAGAGCCAATATGGCATAAGACAAATTCATAGGGAAGATACAATGTTCACTGGCCTGTAGCTGTCAGAGACAGAAGCAAATACTGTACAGTTGTTCCCTCTTATTGGAAGCACACATGCATGTTTGCCTTAGAGATGTAACCCTGACTCTCCATTGATGCCTGGTGTTATAATGTGGATATTTCCTTGGTAAGTGTTAAAAAGAGCAAAAGAGTTATTTAAATGTTGGAGTATGTGCCAAGATTAGGGATACAATTTCTGTCTACTAAACAAAGAAGCTAAAAGAAACCAGATTCAAAATCCCCTATTCTGTCAGAATATGGCATAATTGGGCTCTGTGGTAACTAATCTTAGTTGTCAAACTGACTACATCTGAAATCAACTATAACCCAAGTGACTGGGCATGACTGTGAAGGGTTTTCATGACTGAATCATTTGAGGAGAGATGGCACACCCTGAATCTTGGCCACACCTTCTGGTAGCAGCCCACATAAAAGCACAAGAAAAGAAAGAGCTTTTGCTTTTTATCTGCTTGTCCTCACTCTGGCTGCCAAGTTCATCTATTCTGCTGTTGAGGCATTCTTTTGCTGGTATTAGAACATACTTAAGGATTCCCATATACACAGAAGACCAACTGAGACAACATTCTCATTGAGTTGAACAACTATCGGATTGTTGGGCTTTTCATCATGAGACAGTCATTGTTGGACTAGCTGGACCACAGTTGCAAGCCCCTCTAATAAAATCTCTCTCTCTCTCTCTCTCTCTCTCTCTCTCTCTCTCTCTCTCTCTCTCTCTCTCTCTCTCTTTACTTAATAGAATCTTGACTAACACCAGCAAAAAAAAAATCTATGAAGGGAAGTGAATTATAATACAAGGCTAAAAACCATCCTGTATGTTACATGGGAATGGAAGTATGTAGAGACAGGATGAAAACTAAGGGAAGTAAGAGGAGTAGAATTAGTGAGATGAGGAAGAAAAAGAGAAAAAAGAAGAGGAAGAATGAATTGAGTTCAAGTACCCTCAATGCACAGAAGTGACCCAGAGCAAACTTCCAGGTTGTTTATCAGAAGAGATATCCAATATTATATGAATAGGCAGATTTTGCCTTTCCACATTTGGACTTCGATCCTACTACCAAGTGAAAGACAGTGCTTTCTAGTGTTGTATAGAATTTAGTAGGAGTAGCTCTGGTGATATATATTAGATTGCCAAAACACCTTCACAGAGGCAGGCACCTTGCATCACTTATTTGCAGTAGCTTTCCAGTAACAGTAGACTATCATGGACCATTCTTTTGCTCACAGGAGTTCCAACTCTGCTCTTACCTGCACCATCTTCCAGATGACTGAAATTGCAAACTTGACTGATGCTGTGTAGCCACACCTGCATTTCTTCCTCAGTCTTGGCTACTAGGTAGAATGTACGGGAAGTGGTCTTGACAATAAACACAAAATTGTTCTGAAATTCCTTCCTAATGAAACCAGGGCCTGCATGTTTCCACACAGTGCATTCGCTGAGGTCTATCACACGGATGGGCTTGCTGGAGTGCTTGTTGCGGTAGTATTCTAAGACATCAGGATTGCCACTCATGCGGCCCCGCCTGAGGACAAACCAGCGCTTGCGCCAAGCCTGCAGAGGAAATTTAACATAAAGTTATTAGACCAGTTGTTCATTTTTCTCAAGCTCTGCCAAGGAAAACTGCCATTCTAAAGTAACACATTTTTGAGAGAGAGAGAGAGAGAGAGAGAGAGAGAGAGAGAGAGAGAGAGGCTCAAACTCACTATGTAGCCAAAGATGACCTCAAATTCTTGATTTAAGGAGCTAGGGGCTGGATTGATGCTCAGTAGTTAATAGCACTTGCTGCTCTTGAAGATAAACTGGGTTGTTTCCAGCAACTACATGGCAGCTCATAACCACTATGACTCCAGTTTCAGGGGATCTAATGCCTCTTTTGATTTCAAAGGCATGAGTTCTGCACATAATGTATAGATTTACATGCAGGAAAAACATTCACACACATTAAATAAGAAAGCAGGCTGAGCAAACCATGGGGAGAGAGTCAGTAAGCAGCACCCCTCCATGGCCTCTGCATCAGCTTCTGTTTCCAGGTTCTTGCCCTGCTTGAGATACTGTCCTGACTTCCTTTGATGATGAACAGTGATATGGAAGTATGAACAAAATGTCATTTCCTCCCCAACTTGCTTTTTGGTCATGGTGTTTTACCACAGCAATGGAAACCCTAAGACTTAGAATACCCAAGATACAATTTGCAAAACACATGACACTCAAGAAGAAGGAAGACCAAAGTGTGGATACTTCGTTCCTCCTTAGAACGGGGAACAAAATACCCATGGAAGGAGCTACAGAGACAAAGTTCGGAGCTGAGACAGTAGAAGGGACCATCCAGAGACTGCCCCACCCGGGGATCTATCCCATATACAACCACCAAACTCAGACACTATTGCATATGCCAGCAAATTTTGCTGACAGGACCCTGATATAGCTATCTCTTGTGAGGCTATGCCAGTGCCTAGAAAATACAGAAGTGGATGCTCACAGTCATCTATTGGATGGAACACAGGGCCCCTAAAGAAGGAGCTAAAGAAAGTAACCAAGGAGCTTAAGGGGTCTGCAGCTCTATAAGAGGAACATCAATATGAACTAACCAGTACCACCAGAGCTTGTGTCTCTAGCCGCATATGTAGCAGAGGATGGCCTAGTTGGGAGGAGAGGCCCTTGGTCTTGTGAAGATCATATGCCCCAGTACAGGGGAATGCCAGGGCCAGGAAGTGGGGAGTGAGTGGGTTGGGGAGCAGAGCAGGGGGAGGGTATAGGGGACTTTCAGAGAGGAAACTAGGAAAGGGGATAGCATTTGAAGTGTAAATGAGGAAAATATCTAATAAAATTTTTTTTATAAAGAAACCCTAAGACTATATTCCTGATTTTCTCTTGCCTCCATTTCCCAAGTGCTGGTATTAATAATTCATAACCATACCAAACTTTCTAAGAATACATTTGGTACTAAAGGAAAAGTATGTCATCTTTAGGTCTGTTTTACTAGAACTTGGGGAGTGTAATAATGTAATCTACAGTCACAGTTCCCCATATTTTTACTTTTATGTATCCCTTAATCCTCTCATGAAACTGGACCAGCCCACATGGATAGCATAGAATTACTTTCTGCTGCAGAGATTAGAAGCATTAGCACTAAGTGGGAATGAGCACAGAAAAGTACAACAGGGTGACAACAAATGCAACTGGCAAGATTTATAGCTCTATGGTGTTTTTCTCCAATGCAATGGCATGTGTAACAGCCAGATGTGTGGTTCGCCAGGAGGCATGGTGACTATAAAATAGGAAGTCTTCTGTAGCTCTAGCTTTTAAAAAAGATTTGGTTTTGTTTGTTTGTTTGTTTGTTTGTTTGTTTGTTTTATTGTGTGGTTGTTTTGTCTGCACACCAGAAGAGACTATTGGCTTCCATGGGACTACAGGTATAGATGGCTGTGAGCTACCATGTGATTGCTAGGAACTGAATTTAGGACCTTTGAAAGAGCACCTAGTACTCTTAACCCTGAGTAATTTCTCTAGCCTCCATATCTCTAGCTTACAAGCCTACTCTGACCAAGAAACTAAGAGAGGAAAAGAAGCCATCATTTGGTCTCTCTCTCTCTCTCTCTCTCTCTCTCTCTCTCTCTCTCTCTCTCTCTCTCTCTCTCTCTCTCTCTCTCTCTCTCTCTCTCTCTCTCTCTCTCTCTCTCTTTCCACAAGACAAGAGACACCAAGCAAGAGGACAGTCACTGAGTTTAGTTGGAACAGCTAAAGCCCTTCCTGGTTTTGCCTTTACATACATATAAAACTGAGAAGAAATTTGACTCTGAGAAGATGAAGGAGGCACCATGATTGTGGGGTTTTTTTTTTTCAGACGAGAAATAATAGCATACATGTATGCTTATGGGAATGACCTAGAAGAGAAAAATGAATGGTTCAAATGCCTGTTGCAAAAACACAGCATTGCCAAGCATGGTGATAAAATCTTTAAGCCTAGAACTTGAGAGGCAGAAACAAGCAGGACTCCATGAGTTCACAGATGGATACTGAGTCCTAGTTCATCTGAGCTACAAAGTGAGATCTAGTCTCAAAAAACAATCACAACAACCAAAACAAGAAAACATGACACCGAATGGAAGTTAGCCATTAATAAGGACAGGAATTCACCTTGCTCTGTGGTTCAGAAAGTGACAGGCAGGAAACTTCAGCTTTGGATTCAACAGGGACAAAGAACAAGATGATATTATGCATGTCTGCTAAGGAAAGCTTCAGTGGAAGGCCTGAAGCACCCCAAACTTTCAAAAGGTCAATTTGGTGAGGAAACACAAAGAGGAACATTTTAAAAATTCTTTAAAACAAGAATGGTTCCAAAAGGGGAAATCAAATTGAACAGAGAAGCATGCTTCAAATTTAATACTTTTAACAAAGAGGGGAGATGACACAGACAAGTTTATAATCTATTCATTCAGAAAGTTCCAGTTAATCTACTAATATGCTGGGTACTATGTAGATACTGAAGAAGCAAAGTTGAGCAAGTCACACATCATGCCGGTCCCAGTCTTTTGTATAGCAGGTGAAATGGGCAGATGGATGATAACCAGATAGTTGTAGTCAATGAGACAAATGTTATAATAAAAGAAAACCAAGATGCTAAAGGAACACATAAGGGAAAGATCTCTGTTAGATAGAGGTCTGGGAAGGCTCCAGGAAGAAGTGGTGACTACATTGAGATGAAAACAATCCAGAGAGAGATTTGAAGCTGTCAACAAGTAGTTCAATAGGGTTGGAAGGGAAAAAAGTTACATACTTGAAGAGAACATAAAGCAGTCTTGATGCTGAATTATACAAGATTACCACCATGAGTTTCCTTAGGTTTTAAAATGTCTATCTGAGAACTATTACTGTACAAAAGCCAAAACAATGTGCTCTAAGAGCTATTTGCTAAGTAGGTCAAAGACCAAGGTTCAGTGAGTATCACAGAAGAAAAAGCTTCTGTACAGCAAAAGAAATTAAAAAATGAAATGGCAACTGTGAAGAGACTGTGAGAAAAAAAAATCCAAGCCACACTTTTGATTAGATTTGGTTTTGTTTGGTTGGTTTTGTTGTTTCAGGGTTTTTTTGTTTGTTTGTTTTGTCTTTTGTTTTGAGATACAGTTTCTCTGAGCAGCCCTGGTTGTCTTAAAATTCACTCTGTAGACCAGGATGGTCTCAAACTCACAGCTATGTCAAACTCACACCTCTGCCTCCTGAGTGCAGGGACTGAAGACATGTATCATCACACCAATTTATAAAGAATCTCTAGGGGGGCTGGCTGGAGAGATTGCTCAGTGGTTAAGAGCACTGACTGCTCTTCCAGAGGTTTTGAGTCCAATTCCCAGAAATCACATGGTGGCTCAAAACTATCCACAGGCATGAAGTTCAAGAGGAAGGAAGACCAAAGAGTGGATGTGTCACTCCTACTTAGAAGGAGGAACAAAATAATCAAGGGAAGTAGAGAGTGGGAAGAACTTGGGAGGAAGAGAAGTAGGAGCAGGGGAAAAGAGGGGAAGAATCAGGTATGGGAGGAGATGTACAGAGGGTTAGGAAATTTAACAGAGGTGTGTAGTAGTGGGGGATGGGGAACAAAGAGTGGAGCAGAGACTGAAGGAAAGGCCATCCAGAGATTGCCCCATCTGGGGATCAATCCCACATGCAGACACCAAACCCAGACACTATTGTTGATGCCAAGAAGTGCTTGCTGACAGGAGCCTGATATAGCTGTCTCCTGAGAGAGAGGCTCTGCCAGTACCTGACAAATACAGAAGTGGGTGCTCACAGTCAACCATTAGACAGAGCACAGGGTCCCCAATGAAGGAGCCAGAGAGAGTACCCAAGGAGCTGAAGGGTTTTGTAGCCCCATAGGAGGAACAACAATATGAACTAACTGTATCTCCAGAGCTCCCTGGGACTAAACCACCAACCAAAGTAAACACATGGTGGGACTCATGGCTCCAGTTGCATATGTAGCAGAGGATGGCCTAGTCAGTCATCAATGGAAGGAGAGGCCCTTGAGGTCCTGTGAAGTTTCTATGCCCCAGTATAGGGGAATGCCAGGGCCAGGAAGTGGGAGTGGGTGGATTGGTGAGCAGGAGGAGCGGGGATGGGATAGGGGGGTTTCAGAGGGGAAACAGGGAAAGGGGATAATATTTGAAATGTAAATGTCTAATAAAAATTCTAAAAAAGAAGTAGATTTTAGCTGTTCGTACCACAAAGACAATAACTGTGGGATATATGGTAATATACCTCAGCATGTGATGCATAATAAATTTTATTTTTAAAAGACAAATAACATGATAGATGATCTGTGAATTACATGAGAATGAAGAGATGTATCACAGTCTTAACTGTGGACAAAAAAGTTCTCTTTTTTGAGGCAAGGTTTTATTGTATATCCTAGGCTGGTCTGGAGCTCACTATGTAGCCCAGTATGGCCTCTAACTTTTGACACTCAATGGGGAAGAGGGACTGACACTTCAACCTGTGTGTCTGACTGTGTGGCTGACCCTTCAACTGTTCTAGGTGAATTATATTCCTGTACCCAAATTATTGTATTCCCCTCCCCAAATAGGGTGAATATAACACTATTGGGAAACAAGATCTTTACCAAGTTAATGTCACCCTGTTTAGAAACTATCTTTACCAAGTTAAAGTAAATCCATTAGGATGGGTTATTATTAATATGACTGATATCCTTATAAAAGGAGTTACTACACTGGGTGGTGGTGGTGCATGCCTTTGATTCCAGCACTTGGGAGGCAGAAGTAGATTGATCTCTATGTGTTTGAGGCCATTCTGGTCTACAGAGCTAGTTCCAGAACAGCCTAGGTGCTCCATGGAGAAACTCTGTCTCAACAAGCAAACAAAAATAAAAATAAAAGGACTCTGTGGTACCTTGATTTCAGATGGAAACCTCTCAAACTTGGAATCAACGAAATTCTGTTAAGAAAGTGTTTTTATGTAGGAGCTGTTCCCCAAAGTTTAACATATATAGAGAACATACCTTCTGACAGCCATATTGGTATGCCTGGCATGGAGCTTACTTCCTAAATGATGCTATGTGAAAGGCATACATTGCAAGGCTGATTTTCTTTCCATGAACCAGCCTTGTCCCCAACAAACCACTCCAGTTGAAATTATCACTGTCTCTTATATGACTAATTGAAATGTCTCTTGTCTTCAAGAGACATATCTACTCTTAACTTCCCACATAAATGTAATCTCAATAGAGGATTGATAGTTCTTGAAAATCACAAATCTAATCATTCCCCACCACCACCATCCCGGTTGACACATTCCACAAGTTTTGGTAAATACCACAGAGCCATAATTTACTATTTTACATAACACTTTGTGATACCTAGTAGTGCTACTTCTTGATCACCACTCTATTCTCTGAGCTACGTAGGACTGAGCACAAAACAGTTATTTAGCAAATAATTATTAAATGTATGAACTCCAAACATGGTGCTATAAACCTAGGATTTAAATAACACTCTTAAGAGATATGGATTCTTTATGTGTTTATAATGGACCTAATATCCAGAATTTTCTCATCATAAACTTGCTTGTTAGGAACAACAGATTCATATGTCCTGTAATCTGAAATGTAGGCTGCCAGGAAAGATTTAGTTCTAAGCTTTTGACTCAAAATGCTCTATCCAGACATTATAGTATGTACTTGGATGTGAAACTGACTAGATAATGACTTTAACCTAGAGCATACCGAAAATGAGAATTTGTTAATCAGTAGGATGGACAATTGAGGTTGAAGCTGGACCACTTTATTCCTGCACTCAGTTAAGCTTACACAGTAAAATAAACCTGGCAGAGTTATAACAAGTTTCACTTCTTTTGCTTTAGAATTCATTCTAATAAAGTGAAGTGGCCTGTCTGGATTGTATCCATTGTCAAAAGACACTGAGATGTACTGGAAAACATCCTGAAAGTATCTGAGTCTGTAAAGAGATGCCTCTGATTTAAACTGCTTTTCTGGCAAGAGTGATTACTGTCCTTTGTTTCAACAGAACTGGCCCCCTGCCCCTTTGCAGTGGTGAAATTGCTGAGCTATGAAATCATTTCCTTCACATGTGCACAGGATGGGTCAGTAAACTGCCTCCACAACCAGGCATTCCAACTCAGACTGAGAGAGCAAAATCCACAGCTATCTTAATTTCAAACTCTAGGTTTTGATCTTTCAGTATCATCATTTCAGCAATAAGAGTTTTGTTTTTGTTTTTCTTACTTAACTGGCCTTAATTTTAAAAGAAATGTGGGCCTCTTCATTTCTTGACCCATAGATTTGATACACACTGTCCTGCCCAAGGATTTATTTGCTTACATTCTGATTGTTCTGATTGCTGACAGGCACTGATATCCTCTAAGCTGCTTTTCTTTTCTTTTCTTTTCTTTTCTTTTCTTTTCTTTTCTTTTCTTTTCTTTTCTTTTCTTTTCTTTTCTTTTTTGTTCAACTTTCTTTTCACTAGATATTTTCTTTATTTACATTTCAAATGCTATTCCGAAAGTTCCCTATACCCTCCCCCCGCCCCTGCTCCCCTACCCACCCACTCCCACTTCTTGGCCCTGGCATTCCCCTGTATTGCAGCATATAAAGTTTGCAAGACCAAGGGGCCTCTCTTTCCAATGATGGACAATTAGGCCATCTTCTGCTACATATGCAGCTAGAGANACGAGCTNAGGGGGTACTGGTTAGTTCATATTGTTGTTCCACCTATAGGGTTGCAGACCCCTTCAGCTCCTTGGGTACTTTCTCTAGCTCCTCCACTGAGGGCCCTGTGTTCCATCCAATAGCTGACTGTGAGCATCCACTTCTGTATTTGCCAGGCACTGGCATAGCCTCACAAGAGACAGCTATATCAGGGTCCCTTCAGCAAAATCTTGCTGGCATATGCAATAGTGTCTGGGTTTGGTGGCTAATGATGGGATGGATCCTCAGGTGGAGTAGTCTCTGGATAGTCCATCCTTTCATCTTAGCTCCAAACTTTGTCTCTGTAACTCCTTTCATGGGTATTTTGTTCCTTATTCTAAGGAGGAATGAAGTATCCACACGATGGTCATCCTTCTTGGTTTTCTTGTGTTTTGCAANATGTATCTTGGGTATTCTAAGTTTCTGGGCTAATATCCACTTATCAGTGAGTGCATATCTAGTGACTTTTGTGATTGGGTTACCTCACTAAGGATGATATCCTCCAGATACATCCATTTGCCCAAGAATTTCATATATTCTTTGTTTTTAATAGCTGAGAAATACTCCATTGTGTAAATGTACCACATTTTCTTAATCCATTCCTCTATTGAGGGGCATATGGGTTCTTTCCAGCTTCTGGCTATTATAGATAAGGCTGCTATGAACATTACCAGTTGGAACATCTTCTGGGTATATGCCCAGGAGAGGTATTGCTGGATCTTTCGGTAGTACTGTGTCCAATTTTCTGAGGAACCACCAGATTGATTTCCAGAGTGATTGAGCTCCTTTTCTAGTGGGCCTATAAGCCACCTTTAGGAGATGAGTCAGATTAAAGGAAAATGAAGAGAAAGTGTACCTATAAACCTATCTCAAATTTTTCTCACTACTACATATGAAGAAAGGTTAGTTAGAAATGTAACTAGCTTGGGATCATCTGAATTACAAGCAAAATCCCAGAATCTAAGATATAGTCAACGAACACCAACTGGCATCTATTGCTTTTTGGAAACTTAACCTATGCTGACAAAGATTATATGCTTTATAACAGCAGGTATGTTTCCTATCTTGTTTTCTAAAGTACAACAGGTATTTTTAATGGACTTGTCATATAAGACATTCTCAATGCATCACTGCTCATCAAATAATAGGCTGAAATGGGTGCAGCTACACAAGGACAGTGTGAAGGATTGTTGCAGTGGCACAATTCTGTATATAGACTTCAGAAGTAGCTAAATGAATCTACATTGTGATGAGTGTACATGTAACCAGAGCCACCTCCAGTAGATCTTAATTGGTAAAAATGTCTTTTGCTTGTTGTGAGAGGGAACTGGGAAAATGTTACGTTGGCCTCCTGTATGTTCCTTTTTATAACTTTCTGTGAATCTAATGATTTTAAAATAATGAATCTGAAAAAGATACACAATCCAAAATGATTTTAAAATATACACTGTATGTTACAGAAGAACCCTAAAAGGTAAAACAAGTAAAAAATGAAATAAAATTTGAAATAAACATAAGATACAAGTGTTGGACTTCAATCCAAAAGCATCAACCATTACTTTAAATGGAAATTTGCTCAATATTTTAGTGAAAAGGTACTTATTGCATGACTATCATGGGCTAAGTTTTGGGATGTGTACAACTGCAGTGTTGATAGCAGTCCAGTGAGCCAAGTTCATAACTGCCAGGAGGTTTGAAGTGAAAGAGAAAGAAGTTAGAGAGGTGGCTGTCGCCAAATGAAGGAAGACTAATAGGTAACATAATTTATAGGACTTGGTCACCAGCTGGACGTGTACCACAAGGGAAATAAAATACATTATCTACTGAGCTATCTTCTTAGCCCCATCTCTTAATTTTAATTTTCTCATTTATTTGAAGCAATGTTCTTGAATGTTGTGAGTAGAGAAGAAAGACAACTGATGTCAACTTCTAGCCTCCACACACATGCACTAGCATACATGTGTGCCCATACAAATGTACACATGTATGCACAACACACACACACACACACACACACACACACACACACAAACAAACACACACAGGGAAATTTAAATTAAAAAATAAATTAAAACAAGGGGGAGGGGAGTAGGGGGAGGGGAGGGTATAGGGGATTTTCAGAGAGGAAATGAAAAAAATGAAGAAATGTAAATGAAGAAAATATCTAATTAAAAAAAAACAAGGGGGAAAGACAGAGGTATAGTAAGAAGATGGTAATCCTTTAAGTTAGTTGATGAGCTTTCAAGATAGCTTAAAGATGTACCATAAATGTTTTCAGGCTAGGTGCTCTTATTCTACCATGAAGTTTACTGGCAAGTAATTGAAACAAATGTAGTGGCATAGCAAGACATCCTCAAAGTCATGTGTTAGAGCACTTTCAGCAAATTCTGTTCTATAGAACTATCAAAGCTGTTTTCCAAAATTTACTTCTATACTCCAAATATTTCTTTAATGTCACCTAAAAACTTTTCCTTTGGACTCAAGAAGACACAGTAGAAAGAAGGAAAAGAAGAGTAAGATTTGCTTTTGTCTGATTTACTGACTCTTTAATTTCCTTTTTAGGTCCTTTCCCATTCATGTTCCTCTGATTTGAATAAGTTTTCCCTATTCCATTTCTCTAATTCTTGTGCTTCTAATGATATGTACTTAGTAAATGCTAGCTATTGTTTAGGAAACCTAAATACTCAGTTTCTGACTGCAATTTGTAAGGCCTCCAAGAATCTTGGATGTGATTCAAGAACATGAAGTAAAAGAAAACACTTGCCAACAGCTTGGAAGTTTTCAGTTACTTCCAAAGAGCAGCTTCTCTACACTGAGCTCCCATTTTCTTTTCAGTGGTACCTTGGATATACTCAAGAAGCTTAGGTATATTTATAAGTTGCACAAGGTGAAAAAAATCATTGAGAGAAAAAGAGAACAGAATTCTGGTTAATCCTCCATTTTCTGCTGAGGTGTACGTTATTTCCTTGCCAAAGGGGACCCAAGGGCAGAGGGTTGGGAATTTCCAGGATCAGGTTGCATTGCTCCTCTCTGTCCTGGCTGAGTTCCAGTAGTCCAGGGATTTCTGGTGACCCTTCAGCCTGATGGTCTGTAACCTTCTGCTCCATTACAGATAGATTTGGGACTTTGTCCCAGGCATGGGATAACTTCCTGTGATTGTGCTGGAGATAACCTGGTCCCCAGGATCTACTTCCATGGTTTGTCAACAAAGGCAAGGGAAAATCTTGTCTCTCTGCAGGGACATGGGACTTTGGAGGAGGCATCTTGAGACTATATGTTCAGCAGAGATAAAGTGCACCAGGGGGCTGTGTTTAAGCACAGCCACACCACATGGCATGTATTTGACCTACTTTATGCATTGTTTCTCATTATTCCTTAGATGGTAGTCTTAGCAGTTCATATGAGCTGCTACATAGAGTCCCAGAGGTTTCAAACTTGTGTCACCAGTCACCATGTATTATGTACCAGCATCAAGATGCAAAATGGGTTGGAATAATAAACTAAAGCTAACTCAGGAGCAACCTGACTTTAAAACTCTGATAAAAACTGTGATTGGGTCTGCAGTGCAATGAAAACACAAAAGAAATAATCAAGTTTGAATGGATTCAAAGATGGTTAATAGACTGTGATAACAAAACTGACTCTTATGAGAGTATGGGAGGGGGAAGATCCTCTAAACAGATGTACTTTCAAAGGCAAGATAGCATAAGAATATTATTTCTTTTGTGGTACATGTATTCTGTAAGAGATTGACACTGGAAATCTTTCTCAATTGCAATCCACCTTATTTTTTGAGACAGGGTCTTTCATTAAACTTAGAGCTCATAAATTCAGCTAGGCTGGCTGACTAGCAAACACCAGGGATCTATCTGTCTTCCACTTTATCCACCTCCCAGAGCTAAGATTGTGGGTATGCACCAACATACTTGGCTTTTTCATGTAGGTACTGGGGATGAAACTCAGGAGAAGAAAGTACTCTCATACCAAAGTGTTGATATAAACAATGATGTCCACATAACATCCACATAACATGTAGGCCCTTACTGTCGTTCAACTGTATAGTGACAAATGGTTAATATATATATATATATATATATATATATATATATATATATATATAATATGTGTGTGTGTATATATATATATATATATATACTATTAGAATAAAAAATGTAAAAGAAATGTAATTTTCTCCCCTCTAAAAGAATTATCATAATCAAAGTAACAACAGCAAATTCTGGAGTAACAAAGACTCCTCAAAACATGCACTTATAGTTGAAAACACATATGTCCTAGAATTGCATCTAATGCTTTAGATAGGTGATTACATAATTTGATATTCTCTGTGAACCCCCACATGAAATATATATTCTTTCCACACCCTAAACTGTAGAGACTAAAGTGCAAGGAGCTTAAACAACTTATCTATAGGCACAGCTACTAATAAACAAAGAGTTTAATTTATAAGTTGTTATCTCAAGACTTGCTTTGCTGCAAGACAGTCTCTGATTCTCATCTTCCCTCCATGTCCTAGCTTTTTACTCAAACTCTGTCCCTCCTTGTCTCACTTCTATTAAAAAAAAAAACAAAACAAAACTATTATCCATGATATAGTTAACACCTCTCCAGGTTAGACTTTTTTTTTCACTGAAATCCTTCAGAAAACTCTTATCAAATTTGTGCCATCTCTAAAGGAAGATGAGATGAATAACTAGTATAGGGTTTCTTCCCACAAATTAATGGTCTTTCTTGATTTGAGATACTTTTTATTCTTTTTAATGAGACCACAATGATTATTCATACAAACATAATAAAAATCTTATATTAATTTCATTTTTATATCTTTCTCAGAAACATCTTTTTAAGTTTTGTCCACCACATAGTAGGCCAAACAGGAGTATCTCGTTTAATTTTGTATTTATCTGATGACTAATAAGGCTAGATATTATTTTCTATGTGTGAAGTCCTTTCAAATATATCTGTAAACTGTTAATCATGTGTTTTACAATTATTATGTTGATCTTCTTATAATAATTGATAAACTGTATTTCTTGATTGCCACATGCAATATGAAAATGTTCTCATACTTTATCATACATTTTTAAGTCTAGATAACCTTGAGAAAAAACTAGTTTGTTATATCTATATGTCTATTCTACATCTATATCACCTATATTTGGAGGGGGATCCAGGGTAAAGCACTGTGAGGGAGTTCCATAATTCAAAAAATATGGCTACTTTCTGTCCTTGTACAAAAATCTGGCCTAGGTTAAAGTGAAGACTTTTGGGTTAATATCATTGGCAGAGAAAATTTCAAGACATCCTAGTAATTGACTCTGTCATGTGGTTATTAGTGTTCACTCTTATGCAGAGCTATAAAGAAAAAGAGCAAACTGAGCAAGGAAAAATACAAAATTTACAATTTTAGGAGAAAAGTAATGGCACTGAGCTAAATCTAGTGGTCCAGGTTAGATTTTTTTTCCACTGAAATCAGAAAAGCCTAATGCTAAATGGAATGAAGGGAATGGTGACCTCAGGGTAGAATCCACCAAACTAAGCTTACAGTTTGTGAAAATGAATTAAAGAAACGCTTAAGCCATGGAGGAAACTAAAAGAAAGCTGGTGAAGATGTATTTGGATGAGGGGGGCAAGTTCCAGCTGCAGAAAGCAGAGATCTTGGCTAATGTGATTCTTGGCTGTAGAGTCAAAAATATAATAACGAAGTTATACAATTTCCCTCCACAACTAAGGATAAACCTCTGAAGCCAGGCATATGTCAGAGATGTGCCTACATGGAGACCCAGTGAGGCCACTTCAAGAAGTTGTGAAGGTGAAGCCTAGATTTTGTTAGTGAACCCAAGATATCAGAGCTGTGGGATACCTGCCAAGGAAAGCTGTAGACCAGGTATGGAATCAGTCCAAGAGAGAGAGAAACATATGTTGTGGTCACTGAAGCTGAAAGGAGTTGAAGACCAGACATGAAGGTTCAGAAAATTCGCAGGCAAATGAATGGAACTTGAAAACATCATCCTGAGTGAAGTAACCCAGTCATAAAAGAACACACATGGTGTCTTAGTCAGGGTTTCTATTCCTGCACAAACATCATGACCAAGAAGCAAGTTGGGGAGGAAAGTGTTTATTCGACTTACATTTCCATACTGCTGTTGATCACCAAAGGATGCAGGACTGGAACTCAAGCAGGTCAGAAAGCAGGAGCAGATGCAGAGGCCATGGAGGGATGTTCTTTACTGGCTTGCCTCCCCTGGCTTGCTCAGCCTGCTTTCTTATAGAATCTAAGACTACCAGCCCAGAGATGGTCCCACCCACAAGGGGCACCCCTTGATCACTAATTGAGGAATGCCCCACAGCTGGATCTCATGGGGGCATTTCCCCAACTAAAGCTCCTTTCTCTGTGATAACTCCAGCTGTGTCAGGTTGACACAAAGCTAACCAGTACACATGGTATGCACTCACTGATAAGTGGATATTAGCCCAAAAGTTTGGAATAACCAAAATACAATTCACAGACCACATGAATCTGATGACGGAAGACCAAACTGTGGATGCTTCAGTGCTTTTTAGAAAGGGGAATAAAATACTCACAGGAGGAAATATGGAGCAGAAACTGAAGGCAAGGCCACCCAAGGACTGCCCCACCTGGGGATCCATCCCATATATAGGTGCCAAACCTGGACTCTATTCCGGATGCCAGGAAGTGCTTACTAATGGGAGTCTGATATGGCTGTCCTCTGAGAGGCTCTGCCAGAGCCCCAAATGCAGAGGAGGAAGCTCACAGCCAACCATTGATAGGGGCACAGAATCCCCAATGGAGTAGTTGGAGAAGAGACTGAAGGAGCTGAGAGGGTTTGCAGCCCCATGTGGGGAGGAACAGTGTCAACCAGCCAGACCAGCTCCTGGAGACTGGGCCACCAACCAAAGAGTACACATGGAGGGACCCATGGCTTAGGCCACATATGTGGCAGAGGATGTCATTGTTGGACACCAGTGGAAGGAGCAGCCATTGGTCCTGAGGGGGTTTGATGTCCCAGTGTAGGGGAATGCCAGGGCAAGAAGGCAGGAGTGGGTGGGTAGGTGGGTAGGGGAGCACCCTTATAAAGGCAGGGGGAG
>NC_034613.1:63642572-63650396 GCF_900095145.1 Mus pahari
TGTAAATGTACCACATTTTCTGTATCCATTCCTCTATTGAGGGACATCTGGGTTCTTTCCAGCTTCTGGCTATTATAAATAAAGCTGCTATGAACATAGAAAACTTGCATTTTAAAGTGTAAAAAATTGAAATTAGATTCTTATCTCTCATCTTTCACAAAACTGAACTTCAAATGGATCAAGGACCTCAGCATAAGACCCAATATCCTGAAACTACCAAACAAAAAAAAAAATAGTTGAACTATACTTCAACTTAAAGACCTAGGCATGGGCTTTCTGTCTAGGACTCTGGTAACATAGAAACTAAGACTAATAATTGAGTAGTGGGATCTCATGGAGATAAAATCTGTAATGCAAAGTAAACTATCAATCGAGTGAAGAGGATGAATGAAAGGATACTCTTTGCCAGCTATATATCTGGCAAAGTAGTGGTGTCTAGAATACACAAAGAGCTCAAGAGACTAAACATCAGGAAAACAACCCAATTTAAAATGGGCTATGTGAAATTTCCCCATCCATCTTGAGATGATAACTGGTGTCCTTACACAGATCTTGTTTAGGCAACCATAGTGTTGAGATTTCATAGGTTCAGCTTTCTGTAATGTCTAGAAGTCATTATCTCCCAGAAGAATCTTGGTCCTCTGGTTCTTATAATCTTTCTGACAAGGTTTCCATGATGTCCCCCAGAGCTTTGGATGTAGAGATTTCATTGTAGATGTACCAACTAGAGTTGGATACCCTACAGTCACCAATTCTCTACATTTTGACCACTGTGGGTCTCTGTAATAGTTTCCATCTGCTACGAAAGGAAGCTTCTTGATGAGGGATTAAGAGTGACCTTATCCCTAGATCAATAGCCTGTACTTAATTATAAACCCTAGTGCTGAAGACACAATATATGTATGTTGTAGGACATACAGAAACCAATCTTGAACTGACCAGAAATCTCTCCTTACTGGCTAGCTTTTATAATACTGAACTATTCTGTGCAGACTTCTTGGAAAGAAAACATACCAATGGTCCATGCATGGTACAATTCTACCCTGTCAGGCAAGATATGACCACTGGCGCAACTGTTCAAAAGATAACCAACTGCTTTTACTTTTCATTTGAGGCCTGCTCTGTTGGAACGAATTTGTGTCTAATACTGTAAACCTGGTCAAAAAATCATGCCTTATAAGACTTAGATGGAGAACCTAAAAGTGTTGTTTTGTCAAATGATCACATTGTCAAGACATTTTTAAATATCTGTGTTTATATGCATATATTTGCACTGTTCTTAATCCTTGGTCATGTAAGATTTTATTTGTACTAGAAAACAGCTAATAAAGAAACTCATAACCAGTCAAAGTACTGACAGTAAGTGACCATGAGTACTCAGTCCTAGAAGGGACATCTCCATAAACCTGGTTCCCCCACTACAAGACTGCAGGAAAAAAGAATCTCTTTTCTCTGATATGGCAACCAGTAAGTTTATCGTGCCCCACTGGATCCATGTGCATATACAGACATGTGCATATAGGCATCACTAATTGAATTGAGTGGTTATTTTTTCCAAAAGAGTAGTTGGGGGTCTTGGGAGGAGTCATATGGGTGAAGTGGTACAACCAAAACAAATTGTATATGTGTATGAAATTTATCAATAAAAAGTACTATTTTTACAAAAGTTTTTTATATAGCAAAAACATGAAGTCGCTTTCTAAAGTTTTTTCTGTTTAGAAATGTTCTCTCTAAATATTAGATAATTTTAATTTTTGCCTTTAAATAAAAACAGATGTAATCCATTTCCCATATCTATATTAATTGATATTTTCCCATACTGCAATTTCTTTATGCACTTTGCTTGGTATTAGGGATGCAGTAGCATCTTACAAAAAAAATTACATTAGTCTTCATCTTCCTCTGTCTAAATAGTTTCAAGAACATGGGCATTATCTCTTATCTAAAGTATAAAAGAACTCAAATATAAAAAAATTCTCAGGGCTGGAAAAACGGCTCAGTGGTTAAGTGTACTGAGTGCTCTTCCAGAGGTCCTCAGTTCAATTCCCAGAAACCACGTGGTGGCTCACAACCACCTGGAGGCTCACAACCATCTGTAATGGGATCTGATGCCCTCTTCTGGTGTGTCTGAACCAGAACCAGAGACAGTGTACTCGCATACATTAAATAAATAAGTAAGTAAATAAATAAATAAACAAACAAATAAATAAATATTTAAGAAAAATTCTGAGTCAGAGACCTTTCTTAGTATGATATGGATTTAGTTTAGGATATGGATTGTGATTAGATGTCAAGAGATAAAAATTTTGAGTTCTTAGTGATCAGGGAAATGCAAATCAAAATGACACTGAGATTCCACCTTACACTAATCAAAATGGCAAAGATCAAAAACTCAGATGACAGCACATGTTGGCAAGAACGTGGAGAAAGAAGAACACTCCTCCATTGCTGGTGGGATTGCAAACTGGTACAACCACTCTGGAAATCAATCTGGAGGTTCCTCAGAAAATTGGAAATAGATCTACCTGAAGACCCAGCAATAACCACTCTTGGGAATATACCCAAAAGATGCACCACCATGCCACAGGGGCACAAGTTCCACTATGTTCATAGCAGCCTTGTTTATGATATCCAGAAGCTGGAAACAACCCAGATGTCCCACGACAGAAGAATGGATACAGAAAATGTGGTTCATTTACACAATGGAATGCTACTCAGCTATTAAGAATGAGGACATCCTGAGTTTTTCAGGCAAATGGTTGGAACTTGAAAATATCATCCTGAGTGAGGCAACACAGACTCAAAAGGACATGCATGGTATGTGCTCACTAATGAGTGGATATTAGCTAAAACTGTACAGAATACCCAGGATAAGATCCACAGAACTCAAGAAGGTTAACAAACTAAAAAAGTGAGGATGCTTCAATCCCACTTAGGAGGGAGAAGAAAACAATCACAGGGGGCAGGAGGAGGGAGGGGCACAGGTCAGAGAGGGAACAGGGAGGGGAAGAGGGGAACATGATCAGGTATTGGGAAAGAACAGGATTGAAGCCCTGAGGGCCAGCAGAATGAATGGAAATATGCAACCTCTGGGGTGGGGAGGTCGGGGGACCCTTTAGAATGCACCAGAGACCTGGAAGTTGAGAGACACCCAGGACTCAAAGGGAGGGACCTTAGATAAAATGTCCCACAGTGGGAAGAGGGTACTTGGGATCCATCTCTAGGGGAGGTGCCAAGGCCTAACACTATTACTGGTGCTATGGTGTGCTTACAGATAGGAGCCTAGCATGGCTGCCCTCTGAGAGGAGCAATAAGCAGCTGAGTCATATGCAGATATTTGCACCCAACTAATGGACAGAGCTGCTGATCCCTGTGGTTGAATTAGGGAAAAGCCGAAAGAAGCTGAAGAGGAAGGAGACCCTGTAGGAAGACCAGCAGTCTCAACTAACGTGGACTCCAGGGATCTCTCAGACACTGAACCACCAACCAGGCAGCATACACCAGCTGATATGAGGCCCCCAATACATATGCAGCAGAGTACTATCTGGTCTGGACTCAGTCAGAGAAGATGCACCTAACCCTCAAGAGACTTAGGGCCTCAGGGAGTGGGAAGGTCTGGTTGGGGTGGGGAAGGTGGGGACATCCTTTTGGAGATTGGGGGAGGAGGAGGTGTGGAATGTAGAACAGTAGGAGGGCAGATCCAGAAGGAGGAATAGCAACTGGACTGTAAAATAAAAAAGAGTAAATAATAATAATAATTAGAGAGGGAAAGAAAGGGGGAAGATTTTAAAATGTGTACATTTTGTTGAACAAAGAAGTCTCATTTGTTATGAAAAATTGGATTGAGTTTACTTGTAATTAAACGGTTCTCATGATCAAAAGGCCCCAGACCACTGTGTTCTTGTCAGCTTTGAAAGACACAATGTGGGCTGGAGAGATGGCTCAGGGGTTAAGAGCACTGACTGCTCTTCGGAAGGTCCTGAGTTCAAATCCCAGCAACCACATGGTGACTCACAACCACCTGTAATGAGATGTGACACCTCTTCTGGTGCATCTGAAGACAGCTACAGTGTACTTATATATAATAATAAATAAATCTTTAAAAAAAAATAGAAAAGAAAACCACAATGTAACAGACTCACTTGTTGTGAAATAGGAAGTCATGATCTTGTGGTAATGAACTGAAATAACTACACATAAGGATGTATCTGGGGCATGAGAAAGCAGCCTTGCTATCATGCTGCTGTTTCTGCCTTTTAGAAAGCTTTACATTAGCATAAAGGGAAGTAAATTCTTATCTGCAGAGAAGACAGTAAAATGAGCTACTTTAATAGAAAATATTTACGAGGTACTGGGTACAACCCACAAGGGTGTCATTCTCTCTAGGACTTGGGGAGACAATGACATTGAACAAATCCACCACAGCCTCTGTCTGTCTCCCTCTCTGACCACAGAGGGTGTGGTGGATTTGTTCAATGTCATTGACATATAAACAGAAAAGGTGATCCAAAGGGGAAGGAAACCAACTTTGATCCCTGTTCCCATTGCAGCACCACCCTTAGCTGTAGAGACAACATATCTGCAGTCATCCTTTCAGGGTTTCACAGCAGACTACAAGCCTGTCTAGTCTGACTAAATTTGGGTTCCCAACATGTCTTCTCTTCTAAAATTTCATTGTTAATTATTATATGAATGTCATTATAAAAGACTAAACAAATCACAAGAACTAGAATGGAACAGATTTACTTACTAAGAGTAAAATTACTTATATGGTAGGAAACTGCCATGAACAGAGTTAAGGTGATTAATACACAGGGAATTATACAGTTTAGTAAGTGAAATATGTAAAGAGCTTCTGTGTGGCATCATGATAAATATGAATGAATGACCTAATAGAAAAAAGGTTAAAAGACATGATTAAGCTTTTCATAGAAAATTAAACAGAAGCTGGGCGTGGTGGTGCACGCCTTTAATCCCAGCACTCAGGAGGCAGAGGCAGGCAGATTTCTGAGTTCAAGGCCAGCCTGGTCTACAAAGTGAGTTCCAGGACAGCCAGGGCTATACAGAGAAACCCTGTCTCGAAAAACCAAAAAAAAGGAAAAAAAGAAAATTAAACAGAATAAAAATTAAATATTAACAAATGTTTTTATGCCTTCAATCTACAATCTATCCTGCAAGATAATGCTAGGACAATGGTAGTACTGAACTTGTGAAAGTAGCCAACCTATGTCTGTCCCAATTTGAGGTCCAAAATAGGAGAGGGAGCCCAGGCCTGACACTACCTGGATGGCCGGGAACCAGAAGCAGGATAGCCTATAGTCCCAGGATAGAACCAACACAAGTGGAAAAAAAAGTCAATGAAGTGATTCCTAATGATATTCCGCTACACTCATAGATTGGTGCCTAGCTAAATCATCATCAGAAACGCCATGTAGCAACTGATGGGAGCAGATGTGGAGACCCACAGTCAAATTAGGTAGAGCTCAGGAAACCCCACAGAAGAGGGGAAGGAAGGACTACAGAAATCAGAGAGGTAAAGGACACCATGAAAACAGCCCAGAGAATCAACTAAACAGGGTTCATAGGGGATCACAGAGACTGAAGTGACAATCACAGACCTGTAAGGGTTTAAGGTAGGTACTCTCCATATACCTCATGGTTGTGTAGCTGGGTCTTCTTTTGGGACTTCCAACAATAGGAGTCTGGGGGTTTCTTTGACTCCTTTGCCTGCTCTTAGGACCCTTTTCCTCCTACTGGGTTTTCTTCCTCCAGCCTTGATATGAGGGTTTGTGCGTAGTCTTATTGCAACTAGTTATGTCATGTTCAGTTGATTTTCCTGGGAAGCCTGCTCTTTTTTGAAGGAAACAGAGGAGGAGTGGATTTGGGGGAGGGGCTGGGAGAAGTGAAGGTAGGGGAAAGTGTGATCAGGGTATAATATATGTGAAAAGAAAAAAATAAAAATATTTTATGGAGCCGGGCAGGGGTGGTGCATGCCTTTAATCCCAGAACTAGAGAGGCAGAGGGAGGTTGATCTCTGTGAGTTTGAGGCCAACCTGGTCTACAAAGTGAGCTCTAAGACAGCTTGGGCTATAAAGAGAAAACATGCCTTGAAAACACAAAACAAAGCAAAAAGTTTCATGCAAAATCTTTCTCAAATTGGCAAAAATAATTCATATGGCTTAAAATTAGTAATTTAATGCCCATGAAAAAGGTTAAATAAGTTCTCATATGAGTAAGCAAGCCACATATTCCCTTTTATTCTAGTCTGCTTTTATATTTTTATATCTTCAAAATGTCAGTGGTCTTGTATAAAATGAAAGGCCCCTTGAATTTTAGGTTTTTTATCTTATTGGTAGTCTGAGTGAAAATGAACAGTAAAGCTAATAAATTTTCAAGTAAAAGCAAGACTTTTTTCTTTTCATTTTGTTTTGTTTGTTTTTGTTGTTGCTGGTGGTGGTGGTGATGGTAGTGGTGGTGGGGGTGGGAGGGTTTCTTTGTTTTTCTTTAAACAGGGTTTCTTGGGATAGCTCTGGCTGTCCTGGAACTCACTGTGTAAACCAGCATGGCCTCAAATTCACAAAGATCTGCCTGCTTCTGCCTCTCAAGTTCTGAGATTCAAGACGTGCACCACAACCAACTAGCTAAAAGCAAAAATTTAAAGCACACTGTTCATAGATATCTTTCTAGATTTCTGCTCTCTCTACACATTATATCATCCTCTCCCTGGTAGAAATCATCACTGTCCCTCACCTTCATACAGCACTCCAATCATGCCTGACCTAGCCTCCTTGGTTCTAACCTTTGCATTCCATGCATCTGCCTTTGAGAGTTGACCTCCACCACCGCACAACACCATATCCCTATCAAAAAAAAATCTGACCTTCAGATGAACCAGGATTACTATTGTATTCTTCCGTTCACGCTCTAGGTTATGACTAAATTCAGAGAAAGAAATGTGGGGGGGGGGGCTTTTTAGGAAGCTTCCCCATTAAGGTGCCAAACTTGGTGTAACAAGGCCTATAAGCAGAACTCATTTAAATCATGTGACTGAGACCTTGAACACACAAAGATCCCTTTGATCTCTGCCCATCACTTGACTTAATTTCTTTCTCTGTTAGGCCTGAGTTTTGTCACCTAAGTCACTGGCTTTTTACTTATTAAAGGTAAAATGCCTCTCTCTCCTTTCTATTTTCTCTTTGACTTTATCTTTTCTCTTTCACTGACTACCTAAAATGATCTCTTCCTAAACTAATATTAGAAAACAGTTTCCAGTGAGAAAAAGAAGTCCTATTTTGACTGAAGGCCCAAGTGGCTTCTAATTCAGCTTCTTTTTGGTGATGAAACAGCTATTTTGATTCTGTCATGTCTCGTCCTCCTTGTCAGTTCTACCAGTCAGAGGCTTGGAAGAATAAAGGGTAACTAGATAACTTTATAAAGTATTCCCTCTTATTCTTTAACTAAGGGCAACTCTCAGAATTCAATGCTAGGTTGTTTTTTCTTATTATATTTTGCTTAGATCATTTCATATACAGCCATGATTTCAAGTACCCAAAGGCAACGAAAATTCCATTTAGAGCTCAGGTCCTTCTCTACATGTTCTCTAGCTATTTGAAACTCATATGCTCTGACCTGAAAATACTCATCCCACCCATATCCACCCCCATCAGGTATTCTTTCTAACATCCTCCTTTTCCCAGTGCCTATTGTGACAGAATCAGTTTCCAAAATGATTTCAACAGACTGGTCAAAGAACCAAAGAACCAGTGTGTGTGTGTGTGTGTGTGTGTGTGTGTGTGTGTGTGAGTGTGTGTGTGTGTGTGTGTG
>NC_034613.1:63650407-63651667 GCF_900095145.1 Mus pahari
GTGTGTGTGTGTGTGTGTGTGTGTGTGTGTGTGTGTGTGTTGATGAGAGAGAGAAACAGAGACAGAAGAATGTAGAGAGAGAGGGGATTTAACAGTAATAACATAAGATACTGTTCCCTGACTTAAACAAAACACTAATAGCACAAGATCAGCCTGGTGAACAGATAGCTTAACAGAGGAAAAACTAAGTTGACAGGAAACTCAGTGTGATTCCATAGTATGGTGTAGCTGCCAAAACAAAGCTAATGGAATCTCCAGCTGCCTTCTCAGAAGCAGAATCTTGATTAGGAGTGATTATCCCACTCTGCCTGCCCCTGTACAGTTGTAAATCTGGGGGAGTTTATGCAGCTCTGGTATCAGTTCAGAGGAGGCACACAAGACAGTGTGGAAACTCACAATGCTGTTTGCTGTTCAATTCTAAGGAATAGCTGAATATACTGGAAATGTTTTGAATGGAAATGTTAGTAGAGCTAACTTCCAGACCATAATCAGCCATTAAGTGACATCATTTGTTTTAGTTACTCCAAATCTGAACCTTTTTGTGAATCCCTTACCTTGTAAGTTTTTTTTAGTAAAGAAAAGATGAATTGCAGTTAAAGAATCAAGAACTGAGAGAAAGTACTTTCTAGTTTCCCTTTCACCTAGAATTCAGACTTTGAGAGCCTTTGCTAATAGCTTTACATAAAACAACTGTTCTCAACCTGTGGTTCATGATTCCCACAGGGGATACATAGCAGATAACCTGCATATCAGGTATTTGTATTACTAGTCACAACAGTAGAAAAATTATAGTTATGAAGTATCAACAAAAAAATTTTATGGTTGGAGGTCACTACAACATGAGGAACTGTATTAAAGGGTCACATCATTAGGAAGGTTGAAAACTGCTGATATAAAGCTTAGTTCTGCATACCACACAGCAGTTTTTAGCTGCCTAAGAAAAATCTCATGTCTGAAATAATATGTGCATTAAGGAGAAGGATTCTATAAGTGGGGAGTATGGGATCCTTGCGTCACTGCCACAGAATAATAATGAGAGATATTTTTGGACTCTAAGACAGCTATTGTTTCCAAAGAAGAAGGACAATAAGTTTAAAGGCCTAAGCTCATGGCTTAAAGCATGGTTTTAAAAAATAGACTGTCTCTTATCTTACAACCATATGCTGAAATAGTACAAAACCAAGCTTCAGAGTTTAATATTTCAAGTGATCAAATTATTCTACCTCATCTTAGGTGTGAAACGGGGTGTATGCTGAAGAA
>NC_034613.1:63651678-63669139 GCF_900095145.1 Mus pahari
TTTCGAGACAGGGTTTCTCTGTATGGCCTGTCCTGGAACTCACTCTGTAGACCAGGCTGGCCTCGAACTCAGAAATCTGCCTGCCTCTGCCTCCCAAGCGCTGGGATTAAAGGCGTGCGCCACCACTCCCGGCACTGGGGTCTTGAGAACTAGAGTAGAGAACCTTTCAGGACTGAGGGTTCAGGTTCTCTCACAGTTAAAGAGCCTGAACTTGCTGAGGTATTGGATAAGCAGAGAAAAAAATGTGAATTATGGAGTGAAATGTCACTGTTCTGCATTCTTATGACAATTTAGTAAGCAACCTTTTCTTTCTTCTTTCTCTTTTATGCTACTTTAAGTTGTGTTGGAGCTAGTAAAATTTACAACTGAATCCACAGAAAGACAAGAGCCATCATGTAGACCATCCCACCTCCTTTCATACAAAAGGAAAGAAACAAGTAGGCAATGGTGGCAGTAGATTTCTCACCAGCCCTAGACCTGACATGTGGTTTAGGGTGTTTTTTCCTGGCTGTTTAACCTCAAAGCTTGTTTCTCTAGCCCTCTCACTATTTCTGTGAACTACTCAATATTGTTTTGATAAGCAACTTTTTGCTGTTGGACATGTTTCTAGGAAAGTATAGTTTACCAAAAGTGACCTAGAGTGACTAACCATATTAATTTCCATAGGAAAAACAGAAAGTTGACAATAATCTAAACACACAAAATAATGCCAGTCCGGTTTTATAGAAGAATTCTGCTTGACTATGGTAAGTTTGTAGTTTTTATAAGGTAAATATAACATTTATGCAAAAATCTTCTAAAGGTTTAGAGACAATAAAACCAAAGACTATAAATAACCAGAACTGGAATTTACTCCAGAAATGTACAAGTAGTTCATTATTAAATAACTAATAGTATTGTTGCTTTAATAGGAAAAAATTAAAAATCAAATGATCATTTCTAGAAATGTTGAAATATTTTAATCAGAAAAACGCAGGAAAACAGAAATAGCAAGCTTACTAAAGTAAAAGTATCTTCTATCCTGACTGGTTTGACCTTTCAGGAGGAAAGCTTCTGCCACATCTCATGGCAACAGCCACAACAGCACCTATGTCCTGGCCCACTGCAAATAAATCTTCAAAAGCTTTGCTTATTCCTTCTACCACTCTTAATTCAGATAAGATACAGAAGATGTGATCTGGCTTCCCCAATGATTGTCTAGAGTGACAAAAGGAGATGAGAGCCCTAAGGGAAATGGCAGAATTTTTTTTCTTCCTTCCTTGTTGAAAAACAGTATTTTGAGGTGCAGTGCTTTTTATAGAACTTGTTCAAATAGATCCTCCATGACTCAATAGCTGGCTTTATTTTCTTGTAAAGCTGTAGCATATTAAGTATCAGTTTTTTCTGTTCCTTTTTCCATTATCTTCATTATCCTGGGCTTATGATTATAACAGTACATTGGCTGAAGTTCTATTTTCTAGAAAACCCAGCTAAAGACAAAAGCAATACTTTTATACAAACAAAAGCCAGTTAGTAGATATAGTGAAAAAAGACCTCAGCTACAAATAACCAAATTGAAATTTGCTAGTCATAAACTTAATAGGAAATGCATAAAAGTCAATACTAAGAAAATAACCTAACTTTTAATTACAGTTTTTCATATGATATATTGCTATTGTATTTTCCCCACCACAGACCCCTCCCAGCTCCTCCCACCTTCCTACCCACCAAACTTTATTCTTCATTCTTACTGTCAAAATTTAAAAAATCAAAACAAACAAAAAGTCCCAATACCAATTATATCATGCATAGAATCCATTGTATGTTAACTATTCCTGGGCTCAACTCACAGAGACTGTACTATGACAGAATGTATAGGATCTGCACAGATTCAAACCAGATAAAGTTCCAAGACTCTGAAGGAAGAGTGAACACAAAGTTCCACCCCTAGCCAAGAAGCTATGTGTAATTGCTATCTGCTGGGAAAATGTAGATAACCTACCGAATGTTTTTAAACTAAATTACATGACTTGATTGAACATTCTGTAACACTGGAAGTCATATAAGGAGGGCCATAGAATTCCTTATTACTCACAATCTACTGAAACCTTAAATGAATAGGTTAAGGAGTATGGCTACCACAATATTAAGAGTATAGAAATCAACCTGTGACACTACTTCTGCGGAGAAAAGTGTACACATTGAGTGCCTTTTTGATGGTGGTGCACCACCAACCAACCTGATTGTCAATGGCTAGTTAATTATCATACCAGTTAATTTTTATTAAAAATTTGGCAGTTGTGTTGCTGTCTGTTGTATTGCAAGCCTTGGGAAATCTCCAGTGTTTGTGGCTCTGGCATGGGATGGAAGGTTGTGGAGGGGTAACTGGGAAGTGGGATATCATTTGAGATGTAAATGAATGGAGTGATTAATAAAAAAGAAATGAAATGTGAAGATGTGGTACAATTCAAATGCGGTATGGAGCTTTTAAAAGCAGGCATCTTTTTTTATTTGGAACAGAATCATCCTAGAATGCAGAGACTCAGATAACTCAAATACTCAGAGACTCAAATGTTTATCCAGATAACTTTTGCCTCAATAAAACTGGGATGGTTGGTACTATTCCCTTGAAAGTGGAACTTCAGAAGGAACCTAGTTTATTGTGCATAATTAGTTAACATGATGACTTGGTGAATGATTCTAATGAAGCTTGTATAGGGGTATTGAAAAGCAGTTTTACTACCCACATGCTTGACAGAATTGTAGTCTCTAAATTTGTGTTATAATCAACATATTTAAGCATTTAGCAAAAGATTCTTTCAAGTAAGCATTTTAAATGTTCTTCTTAGGGCTGGAGAGATGACTCAGTGGTTAAGAGCACTGACTGTTCTTTTGGATGTCCTGAGTTCAATTCCCGGCAACCACATGGTGACTTACAACCATCTGTAATGGGATCTGATGCCCTCTTCTGGTGTGTCCTGAAGACTGGGACAGTGTACTCAGATACATAACATAAATAAATAAATCTTTAAATGTTCTTGTTAGGGTCTGGAGAGATGGGTCTCTTGGTAAGTGTACATTATGTATAAACATAAGGACCTGACTTTGGATCCCCAGAATCCACATAAAAACAAGATGTAGTTACTCATCCACCTGCAACCACAGTGCTTTAGGAGCCAGACACAAGATAGTTAGGCTTGTTGGCCACCAGCCTAGCTACAGGTTCAGTGAGAAATCCTGCCTCAGAGAAATAAAGTAGAGAATGATAAAGCAGGACATCCAACATCTTCCTCTGGCCTCTGTGTACACACAGGGCACACAAACTTGGACACACAGAGACACATACACACATGTTCATAATTTCGTCCAAATAAAATTTCATTTTAAAGATTGTATCTGTCTGTCTATGTGCATCTGTGTGTTTGCACAAGTGTGAGTGCAGCTGCATGCCTTGCATGCACCTGTGTGTGTGTGTGTGTGTGTGTGTGTGTGTGTGTACAAAAGCTAGAAAAGGATGTCAGTTACTTCAGAGTTAAGAGTTCTGGGCATCTACAGGACAGCCAGCTTGTTACTAGATGCCGGAATCTGAACTTCAGACATCATGACTGTGCAGCACTCTTAACTACTAAACCATTTCCAGTCCTCTCCCCCTGTCCATTTTTAAAGATATATAGTCTTTAAATCTACTCCTGTGCCAGAATCTTATTAATGTGTAAGAAATATAGAAAAGGGAAGAGAGGCCCCTTGGTCTTGCAAACTTTATATGACCCAGCACAGGGGAATGCCAGGGCCAAGAAGTGGGAGTGGGTGGGTAGGGGAGCAGGGGCGGGGGAGGATATAGGGAACTTTTGGGATAGCATTTGAAATGTAAATAAAGCAAATATCTAATAAAAATGGGAAAAAATCTTAAGACAAAAAAGAATGTGATTCATAAGCTTTTCCAATAAAATTATATGCATAAAAGAGAAATACAGAAAAATTAGGTGTTTAAAATTCAAGCACTATAGTGGTATGTTTTTCACATTACACAGAAGTAAAATTCTAGAAACTAAGAATATTTTCAACCTTATGTAGTTTGTTCCTCCAGTTATTTCAAACATTGTAGGGCTTATATGGATATTACATACCCATTATATGTTCACCTCTCCAATAATCATGCCAGCATATAACAGTTTTGTTCAAACATTTTTTTAAAACCAAATCTTTCTTTGTTTCCTTCCTTCCTTCCTTTGGCAGGATGATTATTTAATTTCCTGATTCCTTGCTTACTGAAAAAAAAAATCTCATTCTGTAACTCACACTGGCCTGGAACTCGTATAGCCCATGGTGTCCTCACATTCAGGCAGATCTCCTGCCTCAGCTTCCTGAGTACTGGAATTATAGGTGTGAGCCATCATGCCTGGTTATTTAATGCCTTTCAAAGTCTTGCTATGTGATACCTTAATTTTGAAAATGTACATTGTTAGAAAAGTACACAACTTTAATACTTTAAGACTGGCAGGTAGAATTTGTGGAGGCTAATTCTCCTACAGAGTAATGTAATTATAGAGGCCTCCAGCTTCTCTGTGACCCATGACCCAAGGAATAAGCTACTATCCCACACTCTCATGCCCCTAACACCACTTTCATGTCACATGTGTACTCTCCAAATTTCTTTCCCTAAAACCTCTTTTGCTTCCTCTCATGATCCCCTTTCTACATTGCTGACTTCTATCCACACTCATACCCACATAACTACATATACATAAAAATCAAAGCTAAGATCAGTATATGAAATAGAACATGCAGTATTGGTGTTTATGAGTTTGGATTATCTCAGTTAATATAGTAATTTCCAAACCCATTAATTTTCTTCAGATTTCATCTTTCTTTATGGCTGAATGAAACCACATTATGTATATGTGGCACATTTGTGATGGGGGCTCTCTTATGTGTTGTAGGTTATTTGGCAGCATACCTGATCTCTACCCACTAGATGCCAGGAGCATTCTCAAAAACATTTTTTGTTTGTTTGTTTGTTTTTGTTTTTTCATTTTTTCGAGACAGGGTTTCTCTGTATAGCTCTGGCTGTTCCGGAACTCACTTTGTAGACCAGGCTGGCCTCAAACTCAGAAACCTGCCTGCCTCTGCCTCCCAAGTGCTGGGATTAAAGGTGTGTGCCACCATGCCCGGCAACAATTTTAATAACAAAAACATCTCCAAATGTTTTAAATGTATCTTTTGTTTGAAAGGATTAACAAATTTATAGTTAACTAACACTTTTAAAAGTTTTCTAAATAGTCACCCTGCAAGGGCAAAATGTACTCTCATGGAAAACCTAGATTGGGACTATCAGAAAGGAACAAAAGCAGATCATCAAGAATCAAGAATCAAAAAAAAAAAAAAAAGTTTGAAGAATATAAAATCAAACCCAAAAACCTCTTCCTCAAATACCATAAATATATTCTTCCTGCCTCAAAAACTTTGCACCTGCTGCTCCTTCTTTCTAGGAATCCATTCCTGTAAATTTCTCAAGCTAGCATTCATTCAGTGGTCTTACAATCTGTGGTGAGAGGTGGGATCTGTTACCTTATATTATTACAGACAGAGCCCAGGACCTTGTTCAACCTTCACAGCTGCCTGTTGAATGTGGCAGGCTGTGAGAACAAGTACACCAGATCATTTCATTTCCTCGGCTTCTTCCCTCTCATGAAGGTAGGATGGAAGTGGGGATGGGGAGGGTTACTACTGCATTTTGTCTAATAGCACTAAGCCTAGCAAACAGCGCTAGTTTCTTTGATTTTTTCCATATCTAATAAAGAATTCATCACTATATACTTACTCAGCTCTTATGCACTGGGGCAATACCCTGAGTTTGATGTTTGAAGACTCTGGGCAAATAAAAATAGTGCCTCTGGAATCAGTGAAAACCAGCACAGCCCACAGAATATAGGGACGTCTCAGAACCAGTAGTGCTCCTGGTGATGGTTTGTATATGCTTGGCCCAGGGAGTGGTACTATTAAAAGTTGTGACCTTGTTGGAGGTGTGTCACTGTGGGTGTGGGCTATAAGACCCTCATCCTAGCTGCCTGAAAGTCAGTATCCTGTTAGCAGCCTTCAGATGAACATGTAGAACTCCCAGCTCTTCCTGTACCAGGCCTGCTTGGATGCTGCCGTGTTCCTGCCTTGATAATGTACTGAACCTCTTAACCTGTAAGCTAGCCCAAATTAAATGTTGTCCTTATAAGAGTTGCCTTGGTCATGGTGTCTGTTCAGAGCAGTAAAACACTAAGACAGAAGTTGGTACCAGAGACTGGGGTGTTGCTGCGATAGGCCTGACCATGCTTTTGTTTGGAAGAATGTAAACTTGGAGACTTTGGATTTGCAAAGCCATGGGATGTTTTCAGTGGGGTTTAATGAGTCATCTTAGTATAAATATGGAAGACTTTCTTGCTGTGAGTAATTTGAACTGTGCACACCGGACTCAAGAGGTTTCAGTAGAGAACTTCAGTATGTGACTTAGAGATTGTTTTGTAGTATTTTGGTGAAGAACATAGCTGCTTTTTGCCCTTGTTTAAAGAGTCTGCCTGAGACTAAGGTAAAGAGATTTATATTAATTGCATTGGCAAAGGAAGTCTCAAAAAAAGCCCAGCAGAGACTTTGTTCTCTGGTTGAGTCTCATGAAGAGCATTTTAAACAAGCATAGCAAGATGAAAAAGAAAAATATATAAAATATATGGTTAGAGTATTAAAGGGACTCCAGGAAGTAAAATGGAGCTGAATCCTGTGCTCAAGGATATTAAATTGAATTAATAAGGGAGTAGTGACCTTGGGGCAAGATCCTACCCAGCTAAATTAAGGTCCAGGCATGGCAGAATAAGCCTTTAATCTCAGGAGGAAATGGCAAAGAGATCTCTGAGTTGAAGGCCAGCCTTGAACAGAGTAGGTTCTAGATGAAGAAAAGCTTAAGTCCACGCATAGTAGTACATGCCTTTAATCCCAGCATTACAGGAGACAGAGCCATGGAGATCTTTGAGTACAAGGTCAATCTACATAACAAGTTTCAGGACAGCCAAGCTAAGGCAGTGAAGAAGTTGGAAAACAAAGATGGTGATAATATAATAAAGCTGGGGGGGCATGTTCTAGCTAGCAGAACTCAGCAGCTTTGGCCATGTGACTCTGGCTTTAGAGTCAAGAACAGAAGGTACTACTGGGAAATTTGACGATGGTTAGCTGGAGCTAAGTAATTAGTGGTGATTAAGAAGAGACAAGCATTTCTGAGGTAAAACCTTCTGGGAAGTGTTTTCTGAAAGCACAAGAAGCAATGTTCCAGAGGTAACCAAGGTTGTACCTCATGCTGCAGCTGAACTTGGTAATGTTTAAAAATCACTCAAGTGGTACTGGTTTTGAAGGTATGAAGGAGTCATGGAGAGCAGCTGAGGCTTGGCACTGTGAGAGACCAGGAAAGGCCATTGGTGGGGGTGCAGCCTCAGTTGTAGTTGATGGCCCAGGATTGAAGGGGGTCATGCAAAGGAGTTGAGGCTTGGCACCATGAAGAGAGACTATGAGAGACTATTGGTGAAGCCTAGTTGGAGTGGAACACCCCAGTGTATTTGAGATGCCAGTTCCATGGAATGATCATCAAGAACAGCAGCGGCAGTTTAGTGGATCAACCTGAGCTTAGAGTGCTACAAAGGGCAGAGCTAGAGAAATGACTCTAGCCCCTTGAAGGAGCCCAGAAGATCATGTGTGGATCCCAGACACTGAAACAAGAAGCTGTAACATTGAAGTTGCCTTGGAGACCCCAACATGTTCAAGATGCCAGAGCTGTGGGTTATCTGCTAAGGAAAGCTGTTAATAGAGTGGAACTAGCCCAAGAGAAATAAGTTGTTGTAGTCAACAAAGATAAAAAAAAAAAAGGAGTTGGAGATCTGAAGACCTCCTTGAAATCAGGCATGGAGATGCAGTGTTTGGAGTTTGTTCAGCTAGTTTCCTGTCTTGCTTTGAGGATTAAGTGATCATATGAATCTCAGAAGTGTCTTTGAACTTTGGACTTTTAACATTGTTGAGACTAATGTAGATTCTGGGGAACTTTGAAGTTGGACTAAATGTATTTTGTATTATGCTGTTTAGGTATGGCCCCCCAAAACTCATGTTTGAACAAGCCTGTGGGAGCCAGGGAGCAGAATATGATGTTTGTATATGCTTTGCCCAGGGAGTGGAACTATTAAAAGTTGTGGCCTTGTTGGAGTAGGTGTGTCACTGTGAGGATTAAGTGATCATATGAATCTCAGAAGTGTCTTTGAACTTTGGACTTTTAACATTGTTGAGACTAATCTTTATTTTGTAATTATATAGGTCTTTTTCCTTTTATTGAAAATAATATTTTTCTCAGATAATATAGCCTGATTACATTTCCCCTTCCTTTACTCCTCCCAATTCCTTTCTGCCTCCCCTCCCATCTGAATCCACTTTGTTTCTGTCTCTCATTAGAAGGCAAACAGGCTTCAAATGGATAATAGTAAAATGCAATTAATATGATATAATGTAATGTAATGTAATAAAATATAATGATAAAACAAAAACAAACCCATCAGAATTGGACAAAACAAATAAAAGGAAAAGAGCACAAAAGAAAGCACAAGAATCCGAGAACATCTCATTCATCCACTTAGAAATCCATATAAAAGTACTAAACTTGAAGCTATAATGTGAACACAGGAGACCTGGTGCAGACCTGTGCAGGCCCTGTGCATACTGCCTCTGTCCCTGTGAGTTCATATGAACTTTTCTCATGTTGATTTTGAGGGTCTTGTTTCCTTGGTGTCTCCCTCTGGCTCTTACACTCTTTCTGCCTACTCTGCCACAGGATTCCTGAACTCTGCGGGGAGAGATTTGATGGTGACATCTCATTTAGGGTTGAGTGTTCCAAGGGTTCTCACTCTCTGCATAATGTCTGACTGATTGAGGGTCTCTGTTATTCCCATCTGCTGCAGGAGGAGGCTCCTCTGATGATGGCTGAGCAAGATATGAATCTTTATTGATATGTTTGTGTGTGTGTGTGTGTGTGTTTACTTTTGTTTTCATTTGTTTGTTTGTTTTTAGACCAGTAGTATTGGGTTTTACCCTAGGTATCTGGGATATCTAGTAGGTTCTTGGTCACCCAAGGGCAGAGGCAGTATGCACAGGGCCTGCACAGGTCTGCACCAGGTCTCCTGTGTTCATATTATGGCTTCAAGTTTAGTACTTTTGGGTATGGGTTCCATCTCATGGAGTGAGCCTTAAGTCAAATCTTATATTGGTTAGTTACTCCCACAAGCTTTATGTCACCATTGCACTAGAATATTTTGTAAGCAGGACACCATTGTAGGTCAGAGGGTTTGTGGCTGGGTTGGTGTTTACACTTCTCATTTGGTAGAGTACAGAATGCCTTCCTTTACCAAAGACCATAGCACATAGGAGTGAAATGCTCTTGTGGGCACCAGTTCAGCTTCTCTGTGTTCAGTGGGGTCTTGCTGTCAGTTTGTGGAGAACAACCTAAAGTCTTGGCAACAGCTGGGTTGTTTGGGGATTCCTGTGGAGCCCCTTTGGTCATCAATTCAATTAGATGTAACTCAATCCAGGCACTGAAAGCTTCATTTGGTGATAAAGGATGTCCAGTTAGAGCTCTGCCTTCCCCATTATTTGGTGATTTCATTTAGATTGCTTTCATATATGTATATTTTTTAGGAAGATTCCATCCATAACTATCTATTCTATTTCCCTTTCTAAATGAGATCTATCTGTCCCTCACTGTCTTAGGGTTTTACTGCTGTGAACAGACACCATGACCAAGGCAACTTTTATAAAGGACAACATTTCATTAAGGCTGACTTACAGGTTCCACAGTTCAGTCCATTATTATCAAGGCAGGAGCATGGCAGCATCCAGGTAAGCATGGTGGAGGAGGAGCTGAGAGTTCTACATCTTAATCTGAAGGCTGCTAACCGAATACTGACTTCCAGGCAGCTGGGATGAGGCTCTTAAAGCCCACACCAACAGTGACATACCTACTCAAACAAGGCCACACCTACTCCAGCAAGGCTACACCTCCTAATAGTGCCACTCCCTGGCCCAAACATATACAAACCATCACACTTAACTCTATACCTAACCTCTGTTGTTCTATGGATTATAGCTTGGTTATCATTGACTTAACAACTAATATTCACATAGAAGTGCATACATACCATATTTCTCTATCTGGATCTGAGATACCTCACTTAAGATGATTTTTTTTCTAGTTCAATCCAATTACCTATGAATTTAGTGATTACATCCTTTTATAACTGAGTAATACTTTGTGGTACAAATGTACCACATTTTCTTAATCTGTCATCTGTTAAGAAATGGTTAAATTGTTTCTAATTTGTAGACATTATGAATAGAGCAGCAATAAACATGGTTAAGCAAGTATCTCTGTGGAAAGATGAAGAGTCCTTTGGGTATATGCCCAAGAGTGCTATAGCTGGATCCTGAGGTAGATCAGTTATCTTCTTCCTAAGGAACTGTCACATTTATTTCCAAAGTGGCTGTGCAAGTTTGCACTACCACCAGGAGTATTCCCCCTTGCTCCACATCCTCACCAGCATGTGCTGTCCCTTGTGGTTTTTATCTTAGCCATTCTGTCAGGTATAAGATGGAATCTCAGAGTTACTTTCATTTGTACTTCCCTGATGGCTAAAGATGTTGAGCATTTTAAGTATTTTTTCAGCCATTAAATTTTCTCTTTGGGGAATTCTCTGTTTGGATCTGTACTCCATTTTTCATTTGGGTTATTTGTTTTCTTGATATTTGCTTTTTAAAATTCTTTATATATTTTGGGTATTAGCCTTCTATCAGATATGTAGTGGGTAAAAATCTTTTCCCATTCTACAAGTTGCCATTTTGTCCAAATGATTGTATCCTTTGCTTTACAGAAGCTTTACAGTTTCATAGGGTCCCATATATTAACTGTTATCTTGGTGTTTGTGCTAATGTTGTTCTGTTCAAAAGGTTTTTTCCTGTGATAATGAGTTTAAGGCTATTCCTTAAAATTACGAATCAATTTTTTTATTTAAATACTGGTGTAAAAATCCTCGGCAAAATACTTGCAAGCTAAATTCAACAATGTATTTAAAAGATGGTAGCACAGTCCTTTAATGTTTTGAAGCAAAGAACAAGAGGTTACTTCATAATAATAAGTGGGTTGATTAACCAAACAATCCTAACAGATCTCAGGTTACACATCAGGCTATTAATTTGAAATATGGAGAGTCACAGAAGCCTGAAGGAAGGGACAAAAGGCAACACTTGCTTGCCTGGTCAGTGACTATTGTGTACATAAGAAAAATTCAGCTGAAATAGTAAGTTGGAAGCAGAATGTAGTCCAGTAGGGCTTCTTAATTTATTTTTCTACTTGTGACTTCCCACTTCATCCAAGAAATTTTTATTCAATTCCAGCACATAAATATATAAACTAAGTACCCAAATCAAACATCCATTGATAATAAATAATAAAGAAAAATATTTTAAAACACTTTTTCAGTAGGCATATGATCCTATTTACTTTGCTGAAAGCAAATCTTCATACTAATACAATATATGTGCTTATTTATTTTTAAATAAAGAATTAAATCTTGGGCCTGTTTTGTAGGTAAAGTCACTTGTCACTAAGCTTGAAAACCTGAATTGGATCCTTGGAACCCACATGGTGGAAAAAGAGAATGCTTACACATTGTCCCTTGACCTTCATATGCATACTATGGTTAATGTGTGCACATACTCTCATGCAGTTGTCCACACATAACAAATAAATATAAAAACTAAACTTACCTGAAATTTGATCCTGCAGGACATAGAGTATTAATTTTTCTGAGTTGAATGATTTTATAATCATTAATACTGATAATATTGATTTGCATAAATTATGTAATTAAAATTGATAAATGTTTAGGGCTATTCCAGAAATTGTTGAAAATTTTATATTAATCCTAAGTCACATGTATTTACTGATTTTTTTGTGAAATGCAAGCCAACACACAGCAATTTTAAAAACCAAACACTCTAAAATGATATAATACAAAGATACACACTGAGGAATGACAATAGGAAAATATTGAAAGTGAAAATGTTGAAAATTTCTCTAAGCAATTATCTTTCTATAAGAACAGAAAATTTTTATGTGCCATAGAAACAACCTAAGTTATAACATAATAATGGTATTATAACCTGTGCCAAGGCATTTTAGGAAGTGTTTGTTGGTGTGATGGCTCACACATGAAAAGTATGCATGTTGGATCTTCAAAACCAAGGCTTCAGTGAAGTTGTAGGATGCACAATGGGTAAACACTGTCAGAAACACCTTGGATTCATTATTCATTTGGCTTTGATAGGTGCACATTTAGCAAGGTTTTACTGTTGCTAAATTTTGGTCAACATCCACATTCAGTTATATAACCTATATTGTGTGATAACCACAGTTTAACAAGGTAGGTTGTACTGGAAAAAGATGGAGCCCTCTGTGGTGGTTTGAATGTACTTGGCCCAGGAGTGGAACTACTGGGAGGTGTGGCCTTGTTGGAGGAGGTGTGGTCTTGTTGGAGGAAGTATCATTGTGGAGGTGGGTTTGGAGACCTTCCTGCTAACTGCCTGGAACAAGATGTAGAATTCTCAGCTCCTCATGTTCCATGCCTTCCTGTAAGCTGCCATGCTCCTCACTTGAAGATAATGGACTTAAACTCTGAACCTGGAAGTCAGCCCCAATTAAACATTCTTTGTTCTTTAGAAGAGTTGCCTTTCGGGGGGCGGGGGCAGTGATGGGCTCAGCAGTTCAGAGCACTGACTGCTCTTCCAGAACTCCTGAGTTCAATTTCCAGCAACCACATGGTGGCTCAAAACCATCTGTAATGGGATCCGATGCCCTTTTCTGGTGTGTCTGAACACAACTACAGTGTACTCATATACATAAAATAAATAAATTATTTTTTAAAAATTAAAAAAAAAAAAGAATTGCCAGGAAACAATTGTCTTTGAGGGAGGAAAAAAGCAGTCTCTTTTTTTAAAAGAAAAAAAAAGTTATCAACCAGGGACTAAAAGTCAAGATTTATGCCTTGGAATGTTGGTAATATGGCTCCTAAGTTCTCTTATGAAAAGTCTTGTCCATCATCACATTCTCCACACATCTCTACTTTCTCCACTGTTACTACTGCAGGCCAACTTCACCAAAAAAATAACAAAATAACAAACTATGTGTGACAAAAAGTCTACATATCCAAGTCTTCCCCAAATCATGAGACACTAATAAACTCTCCTAAGTCAGTCTATTGAAGACAAATACAAAACAAAATTGGGGGGGGGGAGTTCATGAAGATGGGTCGTCCATAAATCTTGTTCTACAGAATCACCATCTTGAATCAGCTATTGGAAAGTTCATGCCACTCTGAAAACATCCAGTGATTCTTTAAATGACTCTCATTAGGGGCATCAAGGAATTCCACCCAGGGAGCAGCACTGCAAGTTCTACCTGCCCATGTGTGACACAGGAACATGTTTTTGCCTCCTCAGTATCAATGCATCTTCTCTCTCTCTCTCTCTCTCTCTCTCTCTCTCTCTCTCTCTCTCTCTCTCTCTCTCTCTCCCTCTCTCTTTTAAGAATTATATTTTATTTTTTGGCCGGGCAGTGGTGGTGCATGCCTTTAATCCCAGCACTTGGGAAGCAGAGACAAGAGGATTTCTGAGTTCGAGGTCAGCCTGGTCTACAGAGTGAGTTCTAGGACAGCCAGGGCTACACAGAGAAACCCTATTTCGAAAACACCAAAAAAAAAAAAAAAAAAAAAACTATTTTTTTTATTAAAATGAATATACTGTCACTGTCTTCAGACACACCAGAAGAGGGCATCAGATCATATTACAGATGGTTGTGAGCCACCATGTGGTTGCTGAGAATTGAACTCAGGACCTCTGGAAGAGCAGTCGATGCTCTTAACCCCTGAGCCATCTCTCTAGCCCATCAATACATCTTCAAAGCAGCTGAAAAGTTAGGGAAATAGCTTGGATGAGAGATGTGGGACTCTGTGCTTAGGAACTTGTGAAATCAAAAACATGATGTCGGGCCAGGTATAGTGGCAATGCCTTTAATCTCAGCACTCAAGAAGCAAAGACAGGTAGATCTCTGACTTTCAGGCCAAAATGGTCTACACAGTGGGTTCTAACACAGCCAAGGCTATGTAAAGGCCCTGTCTCAGAGAGAAAGATGGGGGGGAGGTGTCATACTGCTATTATTCAAAGAAGTGTTTATATTTTCCATCTGTGATGGCTACATGCTAAGTAGAACAACATTCTTTTATTCAATAGCACAAACAACAAAAACCTATCATCATAACAGAAGTGGATGCTCACAGTCAGCTATTGGATGGAACACAGGGCCTCAATGGAGGAGCTAGAGAAAGTACCCAAGGTGCTGAAGGGGTCTGTAAACCCTATAGGTGGAACAACAATATGAACTAACCAGTACCCCCAGAGCTCATGTCTCTAGCTGTATATATAGCAGAAGATGGCCTAATTGGCCATCATTGGGAAGAGAGGCCCCTAGGTCTTGCAAACTTTATATGCCCTAGTACAGGGGAATGCTAGGGCCAAGAAGTGGGAGTGGGTGGGTAGGGGAGCAGGGCCGGGGGAGGATATAGGGAACTTTCAGGATAGCATTTGAAATGTAAATGAAGAAAATATCTAATAAAAAAAGAATATGCTGAGGAGGGACATGATGAGAAAAAGAGATTGTATGGAAGACTGCTAAGAGTGAGTCACTGTCTAACTCAGAAATGGGGGAAGGGAGCACTGAGAAACTTCATATTTAGGAAAAACTTCTGTTACAAATTTTAGAAATATCCATACATTATTGATATCTTCTTATAATTGCACCCCTGAACTTCTACATGATATGTGCTCTTTAATATGTAAAAAAAAAAAAAAAAAAAAAAGTACTGGCTGGTGAAATAGGGACACCAGTTAGAAAGCTATAGACACAAGTACTAGGTAGAACCCCATTTGTGATGGAATGCCTCAGCTGAGTGCAAACCTGGGCAGGGTAGTTCCCACCTGCATGCTTTGGTTTTGCAGAGAAATTAGAAATTATAAAGGACAAGGATCCATCAAGCTACTTCCAGCTCCACCAAACCCCAAAGGCAAGAAATCCTAATATCTATATATACCCTAACCCCCTGGAGACTAAAGTGATTCTTGTTAATGGCTAAAGACAGCTCAGTAACAATCGAGTCTTTAAGCAGAATATTTTTACGATTTTTTGTTTTTGTTTTGTTTTGTTTTGTTTTGTTTTTCGAGACAGGATTTTTCTGTGCAGTCCTGGCTGTCCTGGAACTCACTCTGTAGACCAGGATGCTCTCGAACTCAGAAATCCGCCTGCCTCTGCCTCCCGAGTGCTGGGATTAAAGGCGTGCACCACCACGCCCGGCTTTATTTTTACGATCTTATCCTAAGAACACTAGATATAATGAACTTTTTGAGTTGAACTTTTTGAGTTGTGTGCAACTTGTTTAAATGTGGTCATATGATGGGTAGAAAAATGTACTTTTCGGGTGTTCCTTATTTCATAATAGGAAATGTCAATGGTTCCGGCTGTACTAGAAAAGCTCGATGTCATCATAAAGAATATGCTGAGAAGGGACATAATGAGAAAAGAGTTACACTGTGTGGTAGGCTCCCAACAGGAGTGTTCTATGATAGCTATAACAGTACTCATTACAAGAGGAATGCAGCAGCTTCACTGAGTGGCCCACACAAGTTTCCTCTTACTGTCCACTTCCCTATCCCTCGCCCTGTTCTCTCTCTGAAATGGAATTTCAGTTAGAGACAGGGCACCCTTTAGAGAAGTCTCTCTGGTTGTTCCAGCATACAAGCTGGGTTGGGGATTTTAGCTCCAACCCATCTCCATCTACCACAAACTGTGGCAGTATAAAAACACTGAACACAGCAGGCAAGGTGCACCAGGCCAGCCTGCTGCAGGACTCAGCAGAACAGCTCGATGTGCGATTTCACTTTCCAACGTCCAATGGCCTCGCTGGTAGCTAGGGCTCTGGGAACAGTTATATTTGGCGCGCCTAGAGTCAGGGACTCCCCAGGGGCACACATGGCCACCCCATGAGCAGAGAACCGAGGGCACGAAGGCCAGGGTTGAGTTGGCACCCCTACTCACATAGCGCTGCAGTTTCCTCTCAGGAGGCGACTTGACGAGCCAGCCCATGCACACAGTGTCACCAGTGCTCATCCTGGCCACCGCAGCCGCCTACACCACCGCCGCTGCTGCTTCCTCCAACTGGGTTGGCCGCCTGCGGCAGGAGGAAGTCTAGCAAGGGATGCCATGGGGCGGACCTACCTACATAGCGCCGCCCCAAGCTGCTGAGCGACGCCCCCTCCTCCCCCCCCCCCCCGCCACCCCAGCTGTTCTTGAGTTTAGACTGCGGGGGCAGAATAAGCAGCAAAGGTAAGAAGGCCCCTTCGAGCAATTGCTGTGCTGCAGGAGGCTCTGCTTTTGGAGACCCCAAGCTGAATGCTCTGCTGCTGTCTCCCAGGTGCCTAGAATGTTACCTTCATAGTTTAAGCAGAGGGAGGAAGGAGCCTGACACCCCCTCCTCCCCCCAGGAAAACATTAGGTGACCTAATGGCAGCCAATGATCCTGTTGCTTTCATCACCATCCCTGAAGAGTTATGTTAAAAGGGTTGGTTTCCTTGAGTCGGACGCTGAAGAACAAAAATCTATGGTTCATATCTGTCATGTATATAGTTAAGAGAGAAAGAAAGACTCCTCTTCCACTTCCCTGCTGCACTTGATTGTTTGCAAAGTAATGTGATTTTTATGCCCCTCTTCCAAAGATCATTGTGTTCAATAATGAGCTTCCAGGGCAGAACTGTTTAAATGTTCTTTTTTTTTTTTTGTGTGTGTGTGTGTGTGTTATTTTAAAATATTTATTGGATTAAACATTTTACAAATGAATTCAATTATAATATAAGATGCAAAGTTGAACGAACAATACATGAGTTGAACCATGGTAATAGCAGTAGACATATTAAAGTTGAAGATGGGAAGCTCATGAGGCCTTAACTCTATACAAAGAACAACGGCAACTGAGAAATGGGGTGAGCAAAAGAAATCATTTTCTCCAGGTATATGAGCACACCAATTATTTATAAAATATTGAATGGTCAACTCTGAAAACACACACACAGATAGATAGATAGATAGATAGATAGATAGATAGATAGATAGATAGATAGATAGATAGATAGGTAGATAGATAGTATACAGATACAATATATAGAGTGTACAGTTAGGTATTTAGAAATACATATTTATATGTATGCTTTTAACTATTAATGAAAAAAACGAGATCATAAATTTGTAAGAGAGCAAGGAGTACAAGGGAAAATATAAAGGGAGAAAAGAGGAGGGGGAGAAATGATATAAATA
>NC_034613.1:63671099-63677913 GCF_900095145.1 Mus pahari
CACTGCCCGGTGCTTTCCAGTTTTTAAAGTGTGTTCACAAAAAGAAGGTTGTGTTTAGAGGGGTGAACTCTCTTTAAAAAAAAAAAAAGAAGGCCTTGGTCTCTCCTGGCAGGGACATTTTCTGTCCTGCAGCTTTCTTGGGTGTCTTTACACCATAGCAGGTGCCTTTCCCCTTCTGAAACTAAGACTACAAGAATATCTACACACACTTCTTTTAGTACTACATGAACAGGTTTGCAGGTTGGAAGTCTAAGACCATGGTCTTGGCAGGGTTGCTTTTTCCTGAGGCCTTCACTTGTGACCTTTCCTCCGGATGCAGTCGCCCTTCCTCCCGCCCCATTTCTGGGCTTCTACACATTGTCTTATTAGGCACTTCTCTTATTTTTTGTTGTGACTATATTCCTTTGGATAGCTGAATTACTTAGCTGTCATTTTGGCAGAGTTTGAAGGAGGGTCAAGGGCTAATCATGTGTCCCATCTCCCATGTGTCACTCAAGGTGCTTAAGACTTCTGAATTCGCCGGGCAGTGGTGGCACATATCTTTAATCCCAGCACTTGGGAGGCAGAGGCAGGTGGAGTTCTGAGTTCGAGGACAGCCTGGTAAACAGAGTGAATTCCAGGACAGCTAAGACTACACAGAGAAACCCTGTCTCGAAAAACAAACAAACAAACAAATAAATAAAATAAAAGCACCATAGTAGAGTTAGAATAAGCATCTAAAATGTGAATACAATCCATGTATGTTTGGAGGCATCTGGTCAGCTTCCTAATATGCAATGGTCTTTTTCCCTGGTATAGTGCTTCTCACTTGTAAATGATGATTAGAAGAAAAATTTACAAAAACTACTTCTCACAACATGACATTCACAATCTCTAGGGAGAGATGACCATCTGTATGCAGGGTTCATTATCATTGTACAAGCAGGGATCAAAGGAGAGAGAGTTCATTCTAGGTGTTTCAAATGGGGATGGATTAACTTCACTTAGCAAACTCATTGGCAGAACAGGAGCCATGAAATCAAGGAGTGTCACTAGTCAGGGCTTCAAGGTATACCCAGAGTACAAAGCAGAGGATGAGGATCTGTCATTAAGCTGGATTCCAGCTGCTGCCAACTCATGTCATTGCAACCATCTGTCTCTTCACTGATTTCTGTGTCTCACACTAAACCTATATAATTAGCCAAACATAATTCTTAAGGAAAAATCTAGGTAAGAGAATGTTAAATATCTTTATTTAGCTTTCCTACTTCTCCAAATATACAAGGAAAATATAAGTTGAGACACACAAAATACTCCTCTTGCTACTAACTATACAAACTCACTGTACACAAAATAAAATTACTATAGAAACAACATATTCACACAAAGCAATGCCATTATCCTTCCTACAAACTAAGAAAATACCTCTAAAACAAAATAGCAATGGTTTCCTTGAATTGTACAATTACTCCATGTAGTCATGTCTGTGGGATAATTATTCATCTCCTAGTTCAGGTGTCATCCCAAATCAATAAACTACAAGCTAAAGAAAAAAAATTATAAAGGCAAGCTTTATGAACTTTTACTTGACATGTACAAAATATAGACAAAAGGAAGACAGGAAAAGTTAAAGAGAGGAAGAACACAACTACAATAATTCTATGACTGCTCATGAGACTATAATTGGTATGTCTCAGTTCTATCCTATATTTGCTTTCTAGCCAGGACATTAACTGTACTGGCTGATTTTGTGGATCAACTTGACACAAGCTGGAGTTATCACAGAGAAAGGAGCCTCCCTTGAGGAAATGCCACCATGAGATCCAGCTGTAAGGTGTTTTCTCAATTAGTGATCAAGGGTATGGGGGGGGGCTTGTGGGTGGTGCATCCCTGGGCTGGTAGTCTTGGGTTCTATAAGAAAGTAAGCTGAGCAAGCCAGAGGGGAGCAAGTCAGTAAGAAACATCCCTCCGTGGCTATGCCAGCGCCTGGCAAACACAGAAGTGGAGCATTTGAAATGTAAATAGAGAAAATGTCTAATAAAAATATCTAATAAAAAAAATCCCTGGTCTACAAAGTGAGTTCCAGGACAGCCAGGGCTATACAGAGAAACCCTGTCTCAAAACAAAAACAAAAACAAAAACAAAAAACAAAAAACAAAAAACAAAATCCCTCCATGGCCTCTGCATCAGGTTCTGCTTTCTGACCTGCTTGAGTTTCAGTCCTGACTAAATTTGGTGATGAACAGCAACATGGAAGTGTAAGTTTCTCTCCAACTTGTTTCTTGGTCATGATGTTTGTGTAAGAATAGAAACTCTAAGACATCAACTGATCAAAATTCTTTTCATAGTGCAGTGGCTCTCAACCTTCCAGTGCTGTGACCCTTTAATACAGTTCCCTATGTTATAGTGACTCCCAGCCATAAAAGTATTTCCTTTTTTTTTAATATTTATTTATTTATTATATGTAAGTACACTGTAGCTGTCTTCAGACAGCTCCAGAAGAGGGCATCAGATCTCGTTACAGATGGTTATGAGCCACCATGCGGTTGCTGGGATTTGAACTCCGGACCTTCAGAAGAGCAGTCGGGTGCTCTTACCCGCTGAGCCATCTCACTAGCCCCATAAAAGTATTTTCATTGCTACTTCATAACTGTAACTTTGCTAGTCTTGTGAATTGTAATGCAAATATCTGATATGCAAGATATCTGATATACGACCTACAATGAGGTTGTGACTGCTTTGAGAATTTGACAGGAGCCGGGCATGGTGGTGCACGCCTTTAATCCCAGCACTTGGAAGGCAGAGGCAGGCAGATTTCTGAGTTCAAGGCCAGCCTAGTCTACAAAGTGAGCTCCAAGACAGCCAGGGCTACACAGAGAAACCCTGTCTCAAACAAACAAACAAACAAAAAAGAGAGAGAGAGAATTTGACAGCGTTCTCAGTTGTGACCAAGTTGAGAACTGCTGGCCTAGGGAGTGAAAATAAAAACAAAAAACAAAAACCTTTCTTTCTGGTAAGTCTAGATCCCCAGTGGTTTTGCCTAGACATATCACTGTAAGGAGATGCTCCAGAGGATGCTGTGGATTAAAAAACATAGTGCCTCTGATCTCCTTGCTTAAATACAACCTTTGATTAAAAACATTCCACTTAATAATCATGTAAGTCATACAGCTGGTTCAGTAGGATCCACTGTTGTAAAATTTCCTGGGATAAAGAATGTCAAATAGCCAGGTGGTGAAAGGAATTGAATTCAAGAAAAGCAAAGAACTTATAGTCAAAAGTATAACATGAGACAAATAGGGCAATATTAGGAACTTGAAGGCCTGAGGCCTGACAGACCCTGAAGGTCTAGCTAAAGATCTTACAATAACAAGTCCAGGCATGTCCAGGAGAGCCCCTTGTTTGGACATTCCTGAGGATGTATGGCCCCAAGGATAGACATAAACACAGGAACTGTTATGGGTTATTTTTTGATTGACTCAGTGACCATCTGGCGGCCTGGGTCTCGATGACCCTTCCTGGAATTGTTGATGCTACAACCTGCATGTATTATTCTACTGACTTGTAATCAAGCCAATTGTGTAAAGCTGCGCCAAGTTCCCCCAAAATCCCCCAACCCTCTCCCTATAACTCCCTATAAAAACCCCTAGCTTTTGGGTCTCAGGGTCGATTCCTTTGTCTCCTGTGTGAGATAGGTATCGGCCCGGGGCCTTGCCATTAAACTGCCTCATGCTTTTACAACAAGAAGGCCTCTTGTGCTTTTTTGGGATACCCTGACTTCCCTGGCGTGGGTCCAACAGTGGCAGCCTCTGTTTTCAATGTGTGTTTTAACACACAATGCCTCATCCTTGGAAAAGCATTTGTCCCACTGGGAACCAAGAATTTTAACCAGAACATCTCAAAGTTCTGGTTATAAAAAGAAGCACTTAGAGAGTGGTTTGTTATGTGTGATCATAAAAGGAACTATTACAAACTACAGCTCTTAATTCCAGACTCCTACAAAACCTGACCTTGGGGAAGCAGTGTTGTGCCATGGTTACTTGATAAAAGTATTATAATGATTTCCTTGGTGAGAAGTGCTGATTCTTGATGTGTTGGAAATATGAATAGATAGATGATCTAATAAGTGGGAGAGCCAACTGAAATGTGGATTTAATAATAAATCCATAGCCCAGCATGAAGATACATCTTTAATCCCAGCACTTGGGAGGCAGAGACAGGAGTATCTTTGTGAATTTGAGGCCATGCAGGTTTACAGAGCAAGTTTCAGGACAGCCAGGGCTAGAGACACCCTATCCTGAAAAAACAACAATATATCCATCAATAAATAAATAAAATAAAATTTAAAAATAGAAAATAAATTATGAAAAAGTATCTATCCAACTGAAAATGAGTTGCTGCCCTTCTAATGGATGTAGTCCAATTTCTTCTGTGAGGTGCTTGGTTGGCCCCTCCAGAGAATGCAGCTACATTAGGAAACTCATTGTTGGTCTTTGTTGTGGAATATTGAAGAATGAGCATTTACTGTGAACATATCAACAGTTTTTAGGAATCTCATTATTTATGGCCGATTCTCAACCTTTTTCACACCTCTGTAAGAAAGAGCAGTCTAGCCTTGGGGGAAAGGAAATACAAATAGGAAGTAGGTTTTTGGAACCTAAGTTCACTTTTTTGTCTCCCCAATTACTGTTTATTTAAGTTAGATATAGCAAAATTGGGTAAGATAGCAATATGTTCATCCCCAGATTTAGTTTTGTAGTTTATTCAATATTTTAAATCTTATAACTAGAAGAATTTGTAGAAATTAATGATCATAGTTACAAAGGAGTTTCTTTGTTAATTATGTCAAGAAATAAGGATGACTGAGTGGTTAAAAGTATGTACTGCTTGTACAGAGGAACTTAGTTTAGTTCCTAGCACCCATAATCATACAGCTCACAACTACCTTTAACTCTAGTTCCAGGGCATCTAATATCTTGGGTCTCCATGGGCATCTGCACTCATACTCATATGCTATATCTTTTAATGGTCATGAGAATTGTGCATCTGACTAATTTAATATGAGAAGAGGGAATACTTGAAAAGAAAATGGCCATTGAATTTTTTCAGAATTAAAATTGGAAAATACAAATCATAAGCAGACTTAGGGAAAGAGTTACATATCTATATGAAGGCCAATAATAAGATTGAAAGGTCTGTTGCCTTTCTGTCTCCTACCTCCTGCTCGTCATGAAGGATGAGACTTAAAAACCTGAAGTATATGTTTAGATAGGCTAACTCACTCATATGTAAGCATCTACAAAATGCTTCTTTTTGAGTGAAGGCTATCTCCAAATTTCCATCTTAAGTTTGAACCTTGGGTTTTTCTTATTTTGTCTATATGACATTTTGTTTTTTATCACAAATGTCTCATGAGAAAGTCCTGACATCATAGTCACTATTGATATACTTAAAAGTTACAACCAGATCAAATATATCTTAATTCATTTTATGAAGCTACTGTTACTCTGATACTAAGATCAGAAAAAGGTTTTGGAAAAAAGAAATGAAAATTGCAAACCAATAGGGCTCATGAATGTATATACAAAAACCCTAAGAAAAGTAGGAACAGAAGTAAAAAAAAAACCCACAAAATAATTCTATACTGTGATAAAGTGGACTTTATTTAAAGATGAGAGGCATATTCAGTAATCAAATACCAATAAACACAATTTTGCTAAACTGATAGGCAAAAGTAGAAAAGCCATATCCTAATATCAATTAATGCAAAACAAGCATCTGAAAAACCTAATATCCATTCATGACAAAAAGTCACAGTAAACAAAAAACAGAGGGAGAATGTCTTTAACTTGATAAAACATATCTACAAAGACCTATGGCTAACACTATACTTAATGAAAAACTGGACCTTTAATTCCAGTCAGGAGGCAGAGGCAAGAGAACCTCTGTTAGTCTGAGGCCAGCCAGTATACTCTACATATTGAGTTCCAGGACAGTCAGGGAGACTCTGTCTCAAAAAAGGAAAACACAGTGGGATGGAGAGATGACTCAGCAGTTAAAATTCCCAGCACCCACATGGCAGCTCACAACCATCAGTCAGTATCCTTCTAGGGGATCCGACTTCTTAAAAAAAAAAAAAAAGAAAAGAAAATATTTTTCCCAGTCTATGGCATATTTTATTGTACTCTTAACAATGCGTTTTGTAGAGCAAAAGGTTTAAATTTCAATCAAGTCCAGTTTAATTATTAGTTTATTTGTTTTTTTGGGTTTTGTTTGTTTTGTTTCGTTCTTTTGTTTTGTTTTGTTTTGTTTTTGAGAGAGAGGCTTTCTCTATGTAGCCCCTGGTTGTCCTGGAACTCACGCTGTAGAGCAGGTTGGATTTGAACGAATAGAGAGATCCATCTGTCTGCCTCCCAAGTGCTGGGATTAAAGGCTTGTGCCACCACACCTGGCCATAGCTTTACATTTTACTTGTTTTTTATAATGTTTATAAATTTTAAAGATTCATTTATTTTATAAATATAAGTATAGTGCCCCTGTCTTCAGACACACCGGAATAGAAAGTCCCATTACAGATGGTTGTGAGCCACCATGTGGTTGCTGGGAATTGAACTAAGGACCTCTGGAAGAGAAATCATTGTTCTTAACCATCACCTCTCCAGCCCCCGCTTTTTGTTTTTTGTTTTGTTTTGTTTTTGTTTGTTTGGTTGGTTTTTTGTTCTGTTTTATTTCTTTTTGTTGTTTTTGTTTTTGTTTTTGCTTTTTTGGTTTTTTTTTTCGTTTGGATTGGTTTGGTTTGGTTTGGTTTGGTTTTTTGAGATGGTTTCTCTGTGTA
>NC_034613.1:63678468-63679929 GCF_900095145.1 Mus pahari
TCTGTGTAGCCTTGGCTGTCCTGGAACTCACATTGCAGACCAGGCTGGCCTTGAACTCAGAAATCCACCTCCCAAGTATTCTACACTTTTATCATTTTTTTCTTTCTTTTTTTTTTTTTTTCTGGTAAGTCTTTTTTTTAATGATTTATTTATTATTTTTATTTTTATTTTTTTTTTAAATATTTATTTATTTATTATATGTAAGTACACTGTAGCTGTCTTCAGACCCTCCAGAAGAGGGCGCCAGATCTTGTTATGGATGGTTGTGAGCCACCATGTGGTTGCTGGGAATTGAACTCAGGACCTTCGGAAGAACAGTCAGTGCTCTTAAATGCTGAGCAATCTCTCCAGCTCGCCACTTTTAACATTATTAAAAGCTTACTATAAACTTTATTCATATTATGATTGTATCAGGAGGCCGCACAGTAACTAACCTATACTACCTAGGTGTAGACTTGTGTAAATTCATTCTGTGAAGTTTGTCTAACAGCAAAAAGAAATTGCCCCATCAATAAGTGATGATACATGATAGAATTTCTAGCTAGTAAAGGATTTAGTACCAGAAGGAGTCATCCATGTTCAGTGACGATTTCTCAAATAACTGTGGGAATATTGTTTTGGAAGTTGGCCAGACTGTGGTAAAAATAATGTATAGAAATATAGTCTGGAATCAAAATTTAAAAGTATGGATGTCTTTTTTAAAATGTATTCATTATATGTAAGTACATTGTAGCTGTCTTCAGACACCCCAGAAGAGGGTCTCAGATCTTATTATGGATGGTTATGAGCCACCATGTGGTTGCTGGGATTTGAACTCAAGACCTTCAGAAGAGCAGTCAGTGTTCTTTAAAAGTATGTATGTCTTAGTCAGAGTTTCTATTCCTGCACAGATATCATGACCAAGAAGCAAGTTGGGGAGGAAAGGGTTTATTCAGCTTACACTTCCATACTGCTGTTCATCACCAAAGGAAGTCAGGGCTGGAATTCAAGCAGGGCAGGAAGCAGGAGCTGATGCAGAGGCCATGGAGGGATGTTACTTACTGGCTTGCTTCCCCTGCCTTGCTCAGCTTGCTTTCTTATAGAACCCAAGACTATCAGCCCAGGGATGGCACCACCCACAATGGGCCCCCCCACCCTTGATCACTAATTGAGAAAATCCCTTATAGCTGGATCTCATGGAGGCATTTCTTTAAGGGAGGCTCCTTTCTCTGTGATAACTCCAGCTTGTGTCAAGTTGACACACAAAACAATGTACTAAACAGTACAATATACTAACAAAACGCATACTTTTTGTTTTAGTTTGTTTTGTTTTCAAATCAGGATTTTTCTATGTAGCCCTGGCTGTCCTGGAACTAGCTCTGTAGACCAGTCTGGCCTTGAACTCAAGTTCTGTCTGCCTCTGGGATTAAAGGCATTCATCACTAAGATAGGCTAAAACATTTCTTTTTTTTTTTTTTTTTT
>NC_034613.1:63680124-63702981 GCF_900095145.1 Mus pahari
GGTGGCCAAGCCTTTAATTCCAGCACTTGGGAGGCAGAGGCAAGCAGATTTGTGAATTTGAGGCCAGCCTGATCTACAATGTGAGTTCCAGGACAGCCAGGGCTATACAAAGAAACCCTGTCTTGAACAAAACAAAACAAAACAAAAAATCAAATCAATGTTTATTGTCATCTGGACTCAACTGACACCTTCAGGCAATCATCTCAGAGTGGTTAGGGCCAAAAATATGAATGACAGCAAATATTGGTAATGACCTGGGGAATGAGGAACCCTTATTTACCACTGGTAGGGATATAAACTAGGTCCCTGAAGAGTTTTCCTTGCCTAATTTACAGTTGGTTTGAAGAAAGATAGGATGGTTGATTGGTGTGCAACTGTCTTTTTTAAAAAGACATTATTTATTTAATGTCTATAAATACACTGTAGCTGTCTTCAGACACACCAGAAGAGAGCACTGGACCCCAATACAGACGGTTGTGAACCACCATATGGTTGCTGGGAACTGAACTTTGAACCTCTGGAATAGCAGTCAGTGCTCTTAACCATTGAACCATCTCTCCAGCCCTAGTCTATAGTTGTTACATGGCTTGTCTTGATCTGACCTTGAATTTGTTGACTAGTCCATCAGCAGGGGGGCCTTCCTTGTGGGAAGCAAAATCTTACAAAGGCTTTGTTTTAATTTGTCAGGGTTTTGTCTCCAGTCAGAAATGTGAGGAAGAAGCTGGACATCTTAGAAATTTGCTACCTTTATTACCTTGGCTTGGCCCCTCTCCCTATTAGTGTACCTACCAGAGAGTCTGTTACAACCATAATCACAATGCTATTTTCAGAAAATGTCTGTCATTTAAAAAACCCTAGGTAAGCTGGGCATGGTGGCACACGCCTTTAATCCCAGCACTCGGGAGGCAGAGGCAGGCAGATTTCTGAGTTCGAGGCCAGCCTGGTCTACAAAGTGAGTTCCAGGACAGCTAGGGCTATACAGAGAAACCCTGTCTCAAAAAACAAAACAAAACAAAACAAAACAAAAAACAAAAAACAAAAAAACCCTAGGTAGAGCTGGTCATGTTGGGACATGTCTTTGGAGGCAGAGTCAGGCAGATCTCTGAGCTCAAGGCTAACCTGATCTATAAACCAAGCCCCAGGCTATTCAGGGCTACAGAGTGAGACCCTATAACAAGTGACTTTTTCTTTTTCTGTTTTTATTTTATTTTATTGTCTTGTTTTTATTTCCAGACAGGGTTTCTCTGTGTAGTCCTGGCTGACCTAGAACTCCTTCTGTAGACCAGGCTGGCCTTGAACTCAGAGAGATCTTCCTACCTCAGCCTCTGAGAGTGCGTGCTACCACACCCAGCTGTATTAAACCCCAGTTTAGTCTTCCACTGCACTAAGATGAGAAATCTGAAAGGACTCATTTTTTTGTCTGTTTTTGTTATTTACTTATTTGTAATAGTGGTAATCAAGCCTAAGGTTAAGGCCTTGGGTGATGTGTTTATAAAAAGATAAAGAGAGAGGGGGCGCTTGTATTCTATGGAGGTGTGGTGAGGTGTTGGGGAAGGGATGTCTAACCAGGCCCATGCCAAGGCATCTCTTCCCCCTGGGGAGGGGAGTTAAGAGGGTAGTAGAGACAGAGAAAGGAAGAGAGAGAGGAGTAGAGGCCACGTGGAGCACTATGAGCATGTGGAGAGAGAAGGGCGAAGGGTATGGGGAGAGAGGGGTTAAGTGACAGAGCAGGACAAGAGGGGAAGAGCAAGAGACCAAGAGAGGGAGGAGGGGGGCAAACATCCCCTTTTATAGTGACTCAGGCCTACCTGGCTGTTGCCAGTTAACTGTGGGGTGGAGGTTAGACAGAATGCTAACTTTGTGTATGCTCAGCAAGCACTTCACTGTTGAGCCTTATCACCAACCCTTAAAAAGTATTTTAAGCATAGACAGGACCTAAGTTTAATGGTACTTTCAGGCTGCTTATTAAGACAATCTAGGGAAAGTAGAAAAAGTTGGAACTGCAGGAAGCTACTGGAGAAATAGAGACATTATAATGATGTTTAGAGAAGAGTGAAAAAAAGTCCACAGATTCTGGAACTCTCTGAAAGCAAAATCTCTCCTAAAAGATTTGAGCATAGATACAGGACAAAGATGAAGCCAGTGGACACATGGTAAATGAGTACTTCAGATTTACTCACCCTATTAATTATCACTGGAGCATTATAAAATAATATTTAATTCTAAGGGTCTTACCTGTTAATAGTCAATTCTGATCATTACCACTATTAGCAAAATGAATTCCATAAAGACTTATAATTGGGTGAGAGAAAACCCATTGTAAGTCATATTAAAAAAAACAACAAAAAACAAAACAAAACACACACACACACACACACACACAAAACCAAGCCGGGTATGGTGGCCAAGCCTTTAATTCCAGCACTTGGGAGGCAGAGGGAGGCGGATTTCTGAGGCCAGCCTGGTCTACAGCGAGTTCCAGGTCAGCCAGGGCTACACAGAGAAACCCTCTCTGGAAAAACCAAAAAGAAAAAAAAAAAAAGAAAAAAAAACTGAAAAAAAAGTATCTGATTTTAGTATTGTAGATCTGAAGAAAAAGAATAAATACTATTTTTTTTGTCAGCAACAACTAACTGGAAAACTATTGGCAAATTATTCCATCTACAATGAAGTATTAGATAACTAATGATCTATCAAATTCACTAGAGATTGGTTATGTATCCAGAAAGCCAAAAGAATCTACAGAGGTAGAATAGGAAACAGGGTGAAGGAGGATATTCCAGAGATCTTATCTGAAAGGCAGTAGCTCAGATTAACAGCCAGAAGATTCTACCAGACAAAAGTCAGGGCTCAATCCTGGAGCTGTTACTTTCTTGCTGTTATATATCTCAGCCACTACAGCTCTGCACTTGATGTCCGGGCTGTGGAATTCGAACTTAAGTGTACAGGTTAAGTGTGAAACACACACTGGGAAAATCTTCATACAGAAAAAAGCAAAACATTACACACTGCTGCATAATGCTTCCATATTAAAATAACATGCCAGATCTGCAGGGTTATGTAAAATTAACTACCAGAATCACTTTCAACCTTTTTAGTTTGATGAAGCTGCTAGAAAATTTAAAAGTTTACACGAGGCTTGCACTCAATTCCTATTGGCCAATACAGCCATAACTTAATAGGAATTCCAAGGAGTAAACAGCTTTCACTTTGACGTTGTGTACCTCAATGTCTTTTTCAATCGAAACGGACATGATAGCAAGCAGAAAATGTCTGTGTGAGTTAGAACACCAGCCACTCACTATTTATAGTGCGCTAAGAAGGATGTCCAAGGGCTGAAGCTGAAGCTGAGACTGGAGGAGGGTACAGTATAGGCCACGCCCACCCGCTCTAGTCTGCCGGGGCAGACGCCTTGCCAAGGTTCCAAGGCGCTCCGCGAAGGGGTAGCAGTGTGGGGTTGGGGTGGGTAGGAGTGAGGGGGAGCTTCCAGGCGCATGTGCGGTCGCACCTCCGTGGCCGAATCAGCCAATGGGATTGAGTAGACAGTCCGCGGGTTCCTAGAGATTCCCGCCCCCGCCCTCGGCCCCCTCCCGCCCTCCTCCTCTCTACTTCCCTTTTCTTAAATCAGCAAGCTAGGGGAGGTGCAACGGTGGGCGGGTCCTAGTGACGCACCCTGACGGGTCTCAGACCATAGGAGTCTGCGGTTCTTAGTTTGTGGCAGCTTGGGCGGGACGCGCACGCGGTCCAGTTCAAGATGGCGGATGCAGAAGGTAAGAGGTGCTGGTGGCCGTGCCATGAGACCTGTGGGGCTTCCTACATAGCCGGGAACTAGTTATAGTGAGATTACATCGTGACCCGCGGTTCCCCGTGTTCCCGCTCCCATTTTGGCTGTTTCACCACTCGGCTCTGGCTCTACCTGTGAATGCACGCATTCGAGACCAGTGACTAGGCTTCATTAGGTACTGGCTTCGTGCAAAAGATTCTACCCGGGTCCCCTCCTAAAGGCATCAGCCGTGGAGGCGATTGTGTCGTGATAAGGTGACGCGGTAGCATTTCTGCTAGCACTAGACGGGACATTATGGAAATGAGGGTAGCAAAGGTGCAGAGCAAGTGTTAGGAAGGAAAGCAACAGAGGAGTTGGGAGCAAGTGTAACTCAGACCTACAAGAAAAATTTTAAGAGATCACAAGCCCTTATGGACGGTGCAGTGGTCGTTTGTGAAACTTTCCAGCCTGTGGACAAGTGCTTCCCTAAGTAATATTTGGCCTTGCCACAGCCACGTGGAGAACCCGAAGGGAAGCCAACACGTGCTAGAGTCAATTACCAGCCAAGCCATCCTAGTGTTTGGCCTCACAAACGTAAGTTCTCACCAGTAATGTCAGACTTTAAAATGTTTTCTTTGTCCTGATTTTAGAGTTAATTTTAAACTTTGGTTTTAGTTTTCAAAATCTTCAAATATTGAGTTTGTTTTTTGTAGTAATTACATTCCCAAAGAAGCATAAGAAGAAAAAAGACCGGAAGCCATTACAAGAAGATGATGTAGCGGTGAGTAGGAATTTACTTTGCTTTGACTGGTTGGGATAATTTAGTAAACAGCACATTAAAGGGGGAAAATATTTTAAAATATTCTCAATCAATATGCTAGTACTTAGTGGTCATTATGTAGAACAGGCAAAAACCTGAAATCATGCAACTCCCTGAAATCATGCAACTTCCTGAGAAATTTTCTGACGTGTGGCATGCTAAATGGTGAGATATTGACCCTGAATTTCTCTTCCTTATTCCATCAGCAGACCCACTGTTTTGTTAAAATATTTGGATTCAACTTGATCTTCCTAAAGTTCAGTGATCTGGGTTTCAGAAATCACACCCCCTCCTTTCCTCTTGTTTAAAAGGCATGCACTTCCAAAATTAAGCTGAGAAAATGTTTCTGCTCTATTGAAGGAAATACAACATGCTGAAGAATTTCTTATCAAACCAGAATCCAAAGTGGCTCAATTAGACACTTCTCAGTGGCCCTTGTTACTAAAGGTATGTTTTCTGTGTATCAGATGAATGCTTGAATTCCATATTATTTCTAATTAAAAAGCTAATAGTAAAAAATGCTTACTGCTGGGGTGTTGTGTTGCATGCTCTTTATTCCAGAGGGCCAGGCAAGCCTAGTTTACATAAAGAGACTCTGTCTCAAAAAAGGAATGCTCACTGCCAGCATATTTTACATTTAGAAAACTTCAAATGGGGGGCTGGTGAGATGGCTCAGTGGTTAAGAGCACCGACTGCTCTTCCAAAGGTCCTGAGTTCAAATCCCAGCAACCACATAGTAGCTCACAACCATCCATAACGAAATCTGATGCCCTCTTCTGGAGTGTCTGAAGACAGCTACAGTGTACTTACACATAATTAATAAATAAATAAATAAATAAATAAATAAATAAATAAATAAAGTAGCATGGAATATAGTATGTCGCCAAAATTACTGTTTTTAGACAATTGCACTTCTGAAGTCAACTTCTGTAGACTGTTTCAGTGCCTAAGAACATGGGTTTTGAAGCCAGACACCTTTGAAATAAGATTATATGTGATCCTAGGCCACTTTTTTGTTTTTACAATTATTTCTTTTATGTGAGTACATTGTAACTGTCTTCAGACCCACCAGAAGAGGGCATTGGATCCCATTACATATGGTTGTGAGCCACCATGTGGTTGCTGGGAGTTGAACTCAGGACCTCTGGAAGAACAGTCTGTGCTCTTAACAGCTGAGCCATCTCTCCAGCCATGGGCCAGTCTTTTAACCTCACTGAATCTAATTAGTTGCTCATGATTATTTTCTCTTAGGATGATGTGCTGGGAGTTATAGCAGGTATTCTATGAAGCATGCTTAGTAGTTCAGGGTTGCATGTCATAGAGATTATATGTTATTATTTAGGGATTTAAATAGTGGTACTGAGTAATCCGTTGAACTAAAATTTATAATTTTCACAAAGTGGATACCAGCTATAAAGTTGAGACATCTAGCAAAGAAGATTTTTAAATACAAATTTTTATTTCATTTATTACAGTGTGTGGGTGGAATGTGGGGGTACATGCTCCACATGACATGCATGTAGAAGTCAAAAGATAACTTGCAAAGTTTGTTCTTAAGTGCCGTGAGTTACAGTGAGTTCCTGGGGTTGAACTTGGATTGTCAACTTGGCAGCAGGCACCCTTTCCCACTGAGCCATCTCTCTGACCTGACTAGAAATTTTAATAAGCCATATGTATGTGTTGGTAAAATAATAAGGTTTGTTTATCAACCAAGTTGATTTTCTGCTTGATTATAATTCACTGTCATTTGGGTGGCATCTGTGTTTCTTTGTTGGCCCTAGAAAAATAGCTAGCACACAGGGTAGACAAAAGTCTGCTGTGAGAAATCTTTATAGGCAGAGATGGGAGAGACAAACAAGTATTTGAAAGATGATCATCAGTTGGCAAATTCTTACTAACTGGGTGCCCAAACCTTAGGCAGGAGTCTAAAAGGGGTTGGACAAATGAAGTACAAAGGTAGAGGTGTCTGAAACAGAAGATCCAAGCTGGCCGTGGTGAAGAAAGTTGCCAGCCATTTTTAATTTAGGTCATCTGAGAAAGTCAAAAGCTGTTCTGTGTTTTCTAGTACCCTCACCAAGTTTCTTTTTACAGCAATGACTATATTCATATTTGTCCTTTTCTCACTAGTATTGGAATTTTCCCCAGTATGTAGGAAGGCTTAGTAGTGTGTCATTATTAATGATGGGAACAACATACATTTATGGGCTTGAAGGGCTACAATGGTGGTGTTATTTACTGACTCTTGTTTTACTTCTACTGATTGTTATTAAGCTTATGTTATTGCTTTCTAGAATTTTGATAAGCTAAATGTAAGGACAACACACTATACACCTATTCCTTGTGGTTCAAATCCTCTGAAGAGGGAGATTGGGGACTATATCAGGTAGGCATGGTGAAAAAGCTCTGTCCAAACTTAAATTCTTTTGAAATTGATGCTCTCACATTAATTATTCAAGGGAGTAGTAGTGGCAGCTTAGAACAGCTTTGCCCTGAATATATAACCTATATATGTGATTTGCTTTTCTTTTTAAGTCTTCATGCTGTTTTTTTTTTTTTTTTTAGACAAGAACAGGAGGTGGTTACTTTTTTTTTCTATTTTAGGACAGGTTTCATTAATCTTGACAAGCCCTCTAACCCCTCTTCCCATGAGGTGGTAGCCTGGATCCGACGAATACTTCGGGTAGAGAAGACTGGTCACAGTGGCACACTAGATCCCAAAGTGACTGGTTGTTTAATTGTGTGCATTGAACGAGCCACTCGTTTGGTGAAATCACAACAGAGTGCAGGTTTGTAAAAGAGTATGGGGGCTATCTGTACTTGTTTCACTTCTACATTTTGGCTCTTAGAAACTATTTCTTTAGAAAATAAAATCTTAAAGCAGGGACTGGAGAGATGGCTCAGCAGTTAAGAGCACTGACTGCTCTTCTGAAGGTCCTGAGTTCAAATCCCAGAAACTACATGGTGGCTCACAACCATCCATAATGAGATCTGATGCCCTTTTCTGGTGTGTCTGAAGACAGCTACAGTGCACTTATTTATAATAATAAATAAATCTTTAAAAAATCTTAAAGCAGGAGTGTGAATTTTTTAAGAATTCTTTAAGAGTTTGAGACACTAAGCATGTGGATATCGTATCAACTGTCCTGTTCCTAGTGCTGGGGCATGTCACTTGTATGCTTGCTGGTTCTGCTCTTTATTGTGTTGTTGGTTTTACAGACAGGGTTTCTCTGTGTAGCCCTGGCTGTCTTGGAACTCTAGACTAGGCTGGCCTCAAAGATTCACCTGCCTCTGCTTCCCAAGTGCTGGGATTAAAGGCATGCACTACCACCACCTGGCATGTTTACTGCTTAACTCAGGTCATGTTTCTAATGTTTCTATCTCAAGTGTCCTTCCCCCATTTTCATCTTTAGAAAATTTTTCTTAAAGTAAGTACAAGGTATTTCTCTGCCATCACATTGAGCATTAAAATGCGTGAGCGAGCTTTTTCCATCCTTTCCTTTGTGTTTTTTGTTTGTTTGTTTGTTTTTGATTTTTGAGACAGGGTTTCTCTGTATAGCCCTGACTGTCCTGGAACTCACTCTGTAGACCAGGCTGGTCTCAAATTCAGAGATTCCCCTGCCTCTGCCTCCCAAGTGCTGGGATTAAAGGCGTGCACCACCACTGTCTGACCATTCTTTCATTTTTGAGACAAGGCTTTACTGTGTAGCTCATGTTGCTGTGGAAATCTCAATTATTCCATCTCAGCCTCTAAGCTTCTGGGTTTAGGTTATAGGCATGGCATGGGCTATTTCTGACCCAAGAAAAAGTGTCTTTATTTCTTTTCTCTATCTACAACATTAAGTCTGTCAGTACAGATTTTACTGAAACAGACGTTGGATTCCCTACTGCTTCTGCCATGTAAAGTGGCAGTGATAGAACATTTGTAAAACAGAAAACTCAGTGGCCACACCTGACTACTCTTTTGTCATTTTTTCAGGCAAAGAGTATGTTGGAATTGTCCGGCTGCACAATGCTATTGAAGGGGGTACTCAGCTTTCTAGGGTAAGTCTATAACTTGTAGGGAGGATGGATACCTTTGATTTGGGTCTCTGAAGTCCAGGAAAGTTTACTCCTGGCTAGTGTCTCTTGTGCTCTTTGAATGGGCTGTCCTAGATTCCTGGGTGGTGAATGGTGTTAGAGATGCCTTCTAGCCATGCTTTTTCTGTAAAGGACATTCTGATTAGTGCTGAGCTATCCCTTCGTAGTTGAAAAAGAAGAAACAACTAAAGGACATTTTAGCTCTTAAAATTTTATGAAAGAAAACTTTGTATTTGAATTCTTAAACTCCCTAAATATGCCCCTTTGTCTTATTTTAAAATGAGCCCACATGATTTTTTGTTTGTGCTTTGTTCTTAGGCCCTAGAAACTCTGACAGGTGCCCTGTTTCAGCGACCCCCACTTATTGCTGCAGTAAAGAGGCAGCTTCGAGTGAGGACTATCTATGAGAGCAAAATGATAGAATATGATCCTGAAAGAAGATTAGGTGAGTTGTTAAATATATATCAAGCTGAATTGCTTTAGACCCACAAGCAGGTGGGGGATGTATTGTTATCAGGGATTCTCTTGTTAGTAGTAGAAACTTTTGAGTACATTGTCATACTCTATTCCCTATATCTTTCTATTAGTTTGTTTTAGATAGGTTCTCTCCATTAAGTAGCTCTGGTTGTTATGGAAACTGCTATGTTTGCAATTCAAGCTGTCCTTGAATTTAATAGAGATCCACCTGTCTCTGCTTCCTGAGATTAAAGTCAGGCACCACCATGCCCAAGGTTTGAAAAGGAAATCATGTGTTTACTTCTCTCTCTCTCTCTCTCTCTCTCTCTCTCTCTCTCTCTCTCTCTCTCTCGTATGTTTGTCTTAGGAATCTTTTGGGTGAGCTGTGAAGCTGGCACCTACATTCGGACACTATGCGTACACCTTGGCTTGTTACTGGGAGTTGGTGGTCAGATGCAGGAACTTCGGAGGGTGCGTTCTGGAGTCATGAGTGAAAAGGTATGCAATTGTGGGACTAGAGGTTTGGGATTTGATTTTGTGGGGATTTCTGATGTTTTTTTCTTGTGTTTTTTGTTTGTTGGTTGGTTTGATTTTGTTGTTTGAGACAGGGTTTCTATATGTAGCCCTGGCTGTCCTGGAACTCCCTCTATAAACCAGACTGGCCTCAAATTCATAGATTCACTTACTTGTATCTTCCCTAGTACTAGCACTAAAGGTGTGCACCACTACCGCTAGACTCGGGACTAGAGGGCTTTAGAAATCATATGTAGAATTAATTCTGTCTGCTTTACATCTTAGGAAAGATTTCATATTGTTCAGTTCAGGGCAGCTTTCATGTTCTGTGAATTAAACTTTGGGACATTGAAATTGGTGAAGAGGGGGCTGGGGAGATTAAGAGCACCAAACTGCTCTTCTAGAGGTCCTGAGTTCAAATCCCAGAAACCACATGGTGGCTTACAACCACCTGTAATGGGATCCGATGCCCTCTTCTGGTGTGTCTGAAGACAGCTACAGTGTACTCAAATATAAAATAGATAAAATCTTAAAAAAAAAATAAGAAATTGGCAAAGAAATGATTGGGTAGCTGGGCAGTGGTGGCACATGCCTTTAATCCCAGCACTTGGGAGGCAGAGGCAGGTGAGGCCAACCTGGTCTACAGAGTAAGTTCCAGGACAGCTAGGGCTACACAGAGAAACCCTGTCTCGGAAAAAAACAAAAAAAGGAGGGAGGGAGGGAGGGAGGGAGGAAGGGAGGAAGGAAGGGAGGAAGGAAGGAAGGAAGGAAGGGAGGAAGGAAGGAAGGGAGGAAGGGAGGAAGGAAGGGAGGAAGGAAGGAAGGAAGGAAGGAAGGAAGGAAGGAAGGAAGGAAGGAAGGAAGGAAGGGAGGAAGGGAGGAAGGAAGGGAGGAAGGAAGGAAGGAAGGGAGGAAGGAAGGGAGGAAGGAAGGAAGGAAGGAAGGGGAAAGGAAGGAAGGAGGAGGGAGGGAGGGAGGGAGGGAGGAAGGGAGGAAGGAAGGGAGGAAGGAAGGAAGGAAGGAAGGAAGGAAGGAAGGAAAGAGAAAGAAACAAATGATTGGGTAGAGAGTATTACTCTCTTCATACATTTCTTTCCTATTCTACCTATGCCAATCTTGCTTAGAGCTTGAGAGTGTTAATACAGTGTTAGAGCACTTGAAATCCATTTGTAAACACCTGGGTTCCATCCCAAGCAGTACAAAAGAAAATGGAGTGCCTGCTTAGATCTAATTTGTCAACATGTACAAATATTTTATGGAGATTCTAAAGACTTATAATGAGCCTGGACTAGAAGACAATGTATAGTTATATTCAGTTGTAAAAAGTTTGGAAGTCTGATGAACAAAAGAAGATAATACAGTATGAAGTCTCAGAATTTAATATCTTACTGCCTTTCAGGACCACATGGTGACAATGCACGATGTACTCGATGCTCAGTGGCTATATGATAACCATAAGGATGAGAGTTACTTGCGGCGTGTTGTTTACCCTTTGGAAAAGCTGTTGACATCTCATAAACGTCTGGTTATGAAAGATAGTGCAGTAAGTTATGGGGTAAAAATCAATGTTTTCAGAGCATGTGTCTCCAAAGATGAGATGCTAGCATTGTAAAATCATATTTATCGTATTTTTATTTTCCTTGTGATTATTCCCCTCCCCCATTAATTGTATATGTTCTCTTTGTGCCATTAATAATGGAAAAATTTACTGCTAGATTTGTTAAATTAGGTTAAAACCAGGCATATCCCTTTAAAGTAACATTTTAGTGCTAGGTCTACTTGTATTTTGAAATAAGGTAGACTCAGCATTGACTTAAGAGGCTTTCCCAAGCAACTATGTTCAAGTATTAAAACTACCAGTGATATCTAGAATTTGCCCTCTTTTAATTGTTTCTTCTGGCTGTGCCTAAAACAATCTTGATTTATTTAAGTTACTGTCTTAGTCAGGGTTTCTATTCCTGCACAAACATCATGACCAAGAAGCAAGTTGGGGAGGAAAGGGTTTATTCAGCTTACATTTCCATACTGCTGTTGATCACTGGAACTCAAGCAGGTCAGAAAGCAGGAGCTGATGCAGAGGCCATGGAGGGAGGGATGTTCTTTACTGGCTTGCCTACCCTGGCTTTCTCAGCCTGCTCTCTTATAGAATCCAAGACTACCAGCCCAGAGATGGTCCCACCCACAAGGGGCCCTCCCCCCTTGATCACTAATTGAGAAAATGCCCCACAGCTGGATCTCATGGGGGCTTTTCCCCAACTAAAGCTCCTTTCTCTGTAATAACTCCAGCTGTGTCAAGTTGACACAAAACTAGCCAGTACAGTTACTATAACAAATAGTTTCAATAGATAAAGGTTGGGCCTGGAGCATTTCAGATGTTATTTACTCTGTAAGGATTTCAATGAAATGCTGCTTTCTTCTGTTGAAGCACATTATAATTCGAGACAGTATAATTCAGACTTCATTGAACTCATTGTCCTCTCATATCCTTTTTTTTTTTTTTTTTTTTTTTTTTTTTTTTTCGAGACAGGGTTTCTCTGTATAGCCCTGGCTGTCCTGGAACTTACTTTGTAGACCAGGCTGGCCTCGACTCAGATATATGCCTGCCTCTGCCTCCAAAGTGCTGGGATTAAAGGTGTGTGCCACCATGCCTGGCTTGTCAGCTCATATCCTATATTTACTATGCTACCTTATAAATCAGAAATAGTCCTAAAAATGTAAGTAAATATATAGGCATAGGCCTTTAATCCCAGCACTCGGGAGGCAGAGGCAGGGGAATTTCTGAGTTCGAGGCTAGCCTGGTCTACAAAGTGAGTTCCCGGACAGCCAGGGCTATACAGAGAAACCCTGTCTCGAACCACCCCCCCCCCAAAAAAAAACCCAAAACAAAAACTTAATATATATATGCATGGATAGGATTTTTGAAAGATAAATTTTTGTATGTGTAGCAGTTTATTGTTAGATATTTATGCATATTTAAATCAAAAATAGCTCTAAGACTTCAGAAAACTAGTTTTCAGAAAATTTTAAAAGGTATATTAAGGTATGATACTAACAGAAACTAAGAAAGCTTAACTACATAATCATGTAAATGTTATGTACCTTTATTGTGCTGGGGTTAAACTGTTGGCTTCTGGGTGGTTTTAAAGAGAAGTTAGAACATGGTCAGTAAGAGATCTTGTTGAGTGAATGTGATTTATCAGGCCTGGTATAATTTTCTTAGCAAGTTGTTTTGAGTGTTTAATGCTTCATCTCTAGTAAGTGCACAGTATTTTCCTGAAAAAGATTCAAGAGCAGTTCGCTGGAACACTCTTGATAGAAAACTCTTGAGGCAGCTTTTGGATTTGTTTCATTTTTTTATTAGATATTTTCTTCATTTACATTTCGAATGCTATCCCGAATGTCCCCTATACCCTCTCCCGCCCTGCTCCCCTACCCACCCACTCCCAGCTTTTGTTTTTTTTTTTTTAATTTACACTTTTATTTGTATATATGTGTGCACATGCATATGGAGGTTGGTCAAGGATAACTTGTGGGAGTTGGTTCTCTCAATTTACCATGTGTTTCAGGAATCAAACTCAGGTAGTCAGGCATTAGGCTAAGTACCTTTACCTGCTGAGTCATTTCTCTGGCCCCCAAGACAGGGTTTGTTTTGTTTGATGTGTATTTTGTTTGCATGTATGTCTATACCACATGCATACCTGTTGTCTAGAAAGGTCAGAAAAAGGGTATTGTACCCCCTCGGGCTGGAGTTACATATAGATGATAGCCTACAAATAGGTGCTCAGAAACCCAAGTACTCTGCAAGAGTAGCAAGTGCTCTTAACTACTGAACCTTTTCTCCAGCCCCCAGGTTTTATTGTTCCAGATGACAGTGCTCATAGGCCACATGATAAAAGTAGAGTTTAATAACCTATTTGTATAGATCAGTGAAGAGGGGGTACATTTTTTATTTTTTATTATGTATGTGTTTTGATGTATGTGTGTGAGCTCAGTATAATTTTTTTGGAGTCTGTTTCCTCCTTCCATCTTTTATTGAATATGCCAGACTTGGTGAGTCACCTTTAAAGTTTTCTTTAGTATTTTGTGAAATTTTTAGAGTAGTGCTAGCACATGATAGGTTTTTGTTACTGGTCTATGTTCTTTTGTACTTCATTGTAGTCAGTGGACTATCAGTGTTATTAGTCCTACTTCCTACTATAAGGCTACTTCCCATTATAAGGCTACTTCCCCCTTATAGTCTTCCTCTATTCTGGTATGGAAGTGGAAAAGGGATAATGGATAGCATTTGGCCCTCATGTGTGGTGTTATCTTCATAGGTGAATGCAATCTGCTATGGGGCCAAGATCATGCTTCCTGGTCTTCTTCGATATGAAGATGGCATTGAGGTCAACCAGGAGATTGTGGTCATTACCACTAAGGGGGAAGCTATCTGCATGGGTAAGGAAGGGAGCAGTCCTCATTATTTCTGGAACTGAAGCTCTACGTCATCAAAACTAGGCTCATTGTGGGCCAGTCCCATGTCAAGGTCCCTTGATTTTATATAATCATGGTGTCTCCTGGGGTTTGTATGAATAATTTGTGAAGGGAATGGCTAGTTGAATACAGATTAAAAAGGAAGTATACATTTATATGCTCTTGGCTGTCTAGTGAAACTCCAAGAGTAAGAATAGTAACAGTTGTCTGTGATGATTAAAAGAGAGCCTTTAGTTCATTCCTAGTTTGCTGACTGGTAACTTGTAGTTAGTATCAGTGATGTTTGGTTTTTGGTGTTTCAAGACAGGGTTTCTCTGTAGCACTTGCTGTACTGGAACTCACTCTGTAGAGCAGGCTGCCTTGAACTCAGAGTTCTGCCTGCCTCTGCCTCCAGAGTGCTGGGATTAAAGATATGAGCTACTTACTACTATTACCATCAGGTGTTATCAGTGACTTAATTTGTAAACGTTTAACTACTATTGAATTGGTTATCCCTTTCAACTTGCAGTGCTCTGTGGCCTTCTCAATAAGTCCAAGCTGTTCATTTAATAACCCTAATTTTCACCAGAAAAAAGTCATGTCACCAGTTCTGTGAGAAGGTACCTGCAATAGGTCCATTCTGATATATAGCAGAACAGAGATTCTTAAAAACTTGAAATGTTTGTTCTATAAACCTGAGGGTGGTGTGTCATTCATTCCTGCATCTGTTTTTTTTTTTTTTCTTGTTAGGTGTTTCTTCAGTTGCTTTTGGTTGTTAAGTGTATTTTAGTTTGTTAAGTTTAACAGTATTTTAAGTACTTTAAGTATTTCTTGCTGTGATGGAGACATTTCTCCATACATATATCCGGAGCATAAAACAGTAGAGCTCTTCTATTACCAAAATATTCTTTTTTTCTTTCTAATTCCTGCAGCAATTGCATTGATGACTACAGCAGTGATTTCTACATGTGACCATGGTATAGTAGCCAAAATAAAGAGGGTGATCATGGAAAGAGACACTTATCCTCGCAAGTGGGGTTTAGGTCCAAAGGTCAGTGATACTAGGTTATAGCCCTTCCTGGGTTATATTTTTGTTGATAAGTACCAACAAATGCAGTTCTTTGTTTGACATATTTGAAGCTCCAGATTATTGTTGGTGAGCAGAGGCATGCTCTGTCTTAGACTTCAGAGATTCTCACTCTAGTTAAGGGAAACCTTTGGGCATTACTTAATCACACTGGGGTTGTGAACTATGACTTGTCAAAAATGTGGAGTGGTCTCTTGGTTCCTAGGGTATCCACAGTGAAAGTTTTAACCTCATCATGGATCTGGGCAAGATTTTTTTCACTTAAGCCATTGAGAAGAATAGGTTAGAGATTGATGACAATAAGAGAAGAGGGAACGAACGATTCAGGACATTTTGTAAGGGGCATGAAGCCCTGCTGAGAATAATATGTAAGAAACCTTGCTTGTGATAGTCTATGTAGACTGGGTCTAAGCCGTAGTCTATAATCATAATGGCTACTTCCTATATTGACAATAGTCAATGTTTGGAATGCTTCCAGGCAAGTCAGAAGAAGATGATGATCAAGCAGGGCCTTCTGGACAAGCATGGCAAACCCACAGACAATACCCCTGCCACATGGAAACAGGATTACATTGACTATAGGTAAGAATGGAGTTTGTTGGTTTATTCCATTGTCTTTGTTTTTTTTTTTAAACTTTATTGTGAATTTCACATCATGCACACCAATACCACTCATCTCCCCATCCCTTCATATCCATCCTCTGCACAAGGCAACTACCACCCCCATAAGGAAAAGTTTTGGAAGCTGTAGTGTGTTACGGTGTTTCACACAGTATACCTTTTTGTCCATACATATTTACTTGCAATGAATCATTGGTCTGGTTTGAGGCCTCTGGCTTCTGCTACACTATCAATGTTGGATCCACTCTGTTGGTGCCCATTTCATGGAGATCCTGCAGCTTTAGATCTGCAGGACCAGCCCTTTACATGCTGCAGTAGTTCATAGATGGGGTAGATGTTGAAGTAGACCAACTCAAAGTTCTGGATCTGGGCCTGGATGGTAAGGATGGGGTTTTGGAGGACTGGGGTACTTGAGTACAGGAAACTGCACAGCCAATGGGAGATGGAAGGTTTTATTTGTGATAACTGCTAAATGCTTTGCCACAGGCTCTAATGCAGCTCAGTCTTTCCCTTGCTTGGCTCTTTGAAACCTGGGTCAGTAACAACTAGTAGTCAGGGCATGGACTCTGGAGATAATCAATATGCAAAACCAACTGTTTTCTTCCGTCTAGCATCAGTGTTTTAATTCGGGGCTTTAGGGTTGCCCAGTATCATTGAATAACAAGGGGCATGATAGGATATAATAGGACCACCATGGAAAACTCTTCTATGAATTTAACCTCATATTACCTCTTTGTCTTTCAGTGATTCTAGCAAGAACACACTGGTTACTGAAGCAGTACAAGCTCCCCAGTTAGCTGCTGAAGCAGTAAACATCATAAAAGTGAGTGGCATGATCTGTTTGAAAGATGCTTGCTTCAAACTGGGTGGGGTAGTAGCGCATGCCTTTAATCCCAGCACTTTCAAGGCAGAAAGAAGTAAGGGCAGCATGGTCTACAGGAGTGAGTTCCAGACGGAGAAACACTGTCTCAAAAACAAAAAAAACAAAGGAAAGAAAGAAGTGTGCTTAAAGAGATAATTCTAAGATACACCAGTGTTTAAGGTAGTCTAGCCACATGTCCTAGCAAGTAAGGCAGACTTATTTATCCATGCAGTGATCTACACACAAATATTGTCTAATACTTGAGGATGTTTGTTGGGTTCAGTAGCATTTGTGTTGTGTCTGTGGTAGGGGGAGTACGGGCTTAAGAATCAATTACCTTGGTTCCTACCTCCACTGTGACACAGTGTGGAGTGGAATAACCTTGTGTGGAATGTGTGTCAAACATATTTTGACTCTACCCTGGGTTAAATAGGTAGCATAAGTGTACTGAAAGCAGAGGCCTCTATGAAATTCAGAAGGAACAGAATTGTCAGGCACCAAAAAATATTTCCAGTCCATGCTAACTCACTGTTTAAAGGACAAGAGTGAAGCATGTGGTAGTAACTTAGATTCCCAAGGCTGGAGGCCACTGTCATTAGAGCCCCAAATGGTATGAGTCTTTGAGTGACTAGTAGTGAGCTATGTGGGTGGAACTTGTAAGTTGTCAATGAGCACCTTAGGGTGCATTTCTAGGTCTTGGAGTTGGGTCACTGAGACAATTTCTCAGGGTCTTTTATACGCAAAGCTGCTTTGGCACATTCATCATGCCCCATGGCTTACTATATTTTTATTTAGTGAGATACTATCTTACTATCTTCAAATCTTTAGTAAATCAGACACACCATTCAAGTTTATAGACACAAAACCGTTGAATATACTTGGAATCTTTCTTGGTAACTTCCTACATTTCTAACTTCATGTGAATTTTTTTTACGCAGAGGAAGCGGGATAGTGAGAGTGAAAGTGATGAGAACCCTCCAACAGTTCACCAGTTGAAGAAGGAAAAGAAGAAGAATAAGAAGGATAAAAAGCCCAAAACTGTGCTAGAAAGTGGGGGCGAGGCTGGAGATGGGGTATGTGTGAACCATGGGTGTGCCTTTGTGTTGGCTGAGTCTTTGACAGGAATTGTGCAAGAGTGGGGTTCCTACCATGCCTCTTTTGGTGCTGCCCTGTGTTCTAGATTTGCCTTGTCTACCTTCTTGGACACAGAAGTAGGGGCACCCAGCATTTTAGAAAAATGGATCATGGTTGAATTATGTTGTTGCGGGGTAGGGAAGGTGTACAAGTAGACCTCTCTAAGACTTCACTGAGAAGGTCACAGGCAAAATTTGTTTAACCCCAAATGTCTTTAGATTTTAAACAGACTTAACTGTGCAATTTGCCAGATTTCTTTTGGGAACAGTAGTCATAAATGTTTTGTCCGTGGGTACATTGAACTTACTTTTACTTTCTCTTTTCTTTAGGACAGTGACACCACCAAAAAGAAAAAGAAGAAGAAAGTAAAAGTGGTGGAAGAGATGTCTTAAGCCACTTCTGGAAGCATTATGTCCAGCTGGGAGGAGAAATAAAAGCCTTATTGAAAAAACTTGTTGAGGGAGTAGAACAGACATCCCAGAGTAGAAAGTTCTGGTACACTTTTACCTGCCACTTGTGACCTCAGTGGTTAGCTGGTGTGGCCATCTCATCCCATCCTGTCCTGTTTTAAGGATATGAGAGATAAAGTCAGGCCTTTGCCACCAACACCTTTGCTTGCTTGAGGAAGCCACACCTTTAGACATGGCATGGCCTAGTAACTATCTGCAGCTATTTACTAATGAGCATTTTCAACAATGCCATAGATAGTCCTCTCCTACTTTGCTTTTTAAAAAGTTTGTAAAAATTAAATCTGCTAAATAAAATGGTATAGAACCTTCTGTGAGAAAAAAAAAATATAATTGAACTATGTTCACTAGGGAAGTCTTAGTGTTCTGTGAGGACTGCTCTATTCAGGTATTGACCTTGCTGGCCTAGTGGTATATATGGTTATTAGGCTAGTACTCTGTATTTTTGTGTACAACATGATTTCTCCAACTCTATATGGCTACTTGTGTTTCTTATGGAAGCCAAAGCATTCCTGTACCTTCCTGTTTGTTTTAAAGAATGAAATTGTTCATTGCTGGGAAAATGTAATTTGTAGCTTTTTAAAAGTATTCCTGTTAGATTTACTATGATAATCTTGGACTGGCAACAAAAGTGAGAATATTTTTATTAAAAGTCTGGGGTTTATGTCCTATTTTGAATTTGCTTTTCCTTTGGCTACTTTTAAATTTATTGAGTCCTTCTTACATTGGCACTGGGGCCTATCACCTGCAGTCACATGCTCTCTAATCCAGGGTTCTTAAGAAAACAGGACAAGGGTGGATGGATTTATAGTGTACTGGAGGCTCAATGGGCTTGTGAAGAGGTTGGAGGTATTCCAGGTAGGAAACTGCCAGTTTTGATGTTGACTGCTGAGTGAGCAGGGAAAAGGGGTGGGAGATGAGTTGCTCTTGCTTAAATATGTGCCCCCAAAAAGAATATAAACACAAGTTTTAGGGGAAATTGTTAATACAGCAGATGTCTGAGCCTGGGCATAGGCAGGTATAGAATGCCGAAGCAGCCCCTGCTTTTGTAACATGTTTTCAACCATTCTCTTAGGACTTAACAAGTCCTAGAGAAGATACCTTTGTGCATTGTGAACACCAGACCTATAAAGGCAGTGACAGGTTTTTCTAAGGATACCATTGTAAAGAATCTCAGCTGTAATTCCCAGAGATCTTATGTTAATGTCATCGCTTGGAAGGTTTAAGATTGGGAATGGAGATACAGGGTCACTGGTACCTTAACACAGCAGCATTTTTATTGCTTTGGAAGATTTCCCTACAGTAGACATTCTATTGACAGCTGTTTGATTTTGGCATTTTAGAAAGTTTCAGAAGATACTTATTCCAGAGTAAAAAGACATTCTATAGTTGAAAGCAAAGGAGCTCAGGCTTCAGAAGGTGGGGGGACAGTTGGTTTTTCTGTGTAGCATTGCATTTGGTTATTCTTATGGCAAATTTCCAGAGATCATTTTGAAATCTAGACAGTAGGAAAACTTCACCCCTTTAGGAGCCTGAGTAAGAAAACAGCAGAGAGCTAAATTTGAAGCAACCCTTTTGGCTTAAGCAAGGGACGGGGGAAGAGGTGGCATTCCAAATGCTGGCTGGAACATGTTTGCCAATTCTGTAAGTTTAGTAAACCCAGGAGACAGGCACCCACTGTGGAGAACTGCAAGCCTGGTCAAAGGCTTCTTGCAATTTTTTAAGAGTTTCATCAACACTATTATTCACCAAAGAGAGGTCAAAGTAATGAGCATACTGACTACGGATGGCCTCAGAGTCCTTCTGCAGCTGCTGCAGGGCTTCAGTCTGCAAAGAAGAAAGCCATAGATGAAGCAGCTGTCCCAAATCACAGCAGCAAAGGGAAGATTTAAAACAAGTATTGTTTACATTAACTGGTTCCCCATCTATTTTTTTTTTTCATAGTGGTGATCCATCCTGTGGCCTGGTATCTGCTAGATAACCAATTAAGAATACTGGCGCACGCCTTTAGTCCCAGCACTCGGGAGACAGAGGCAGACAGATTTCTTGAGTTCTAGGCCAGCCTGGTCTACAAAGTGAGTTCCAGGACAGCCAGGGCTACACAGAAACCCTGTCTCGAAAAAGAAAAAAAAAAAAAAGAATACTACATATTAATGTTTGCCAAAGGGGTTGAGAACCACTATTCTAACGAATGAAGCTAACCCTAATTACCTAGCACGGCCTTCACTAGCATCATCCACTTAGTTTTAGCCCTTTGTTCATGGGAAAGCCATTTTAGCAACTACTACAGCTGTAATCCAAGGATAAGGGAGAAAGGTTATTGACAGTCTCAGGCCTCTGGCTCCAATGGTCAGTTAACTACACAAAGGCAAAAGTATAGAGAAATATGTGTCATAATAGTGGTGGGGATATTTGTAACTGTCATTACAGTGAAGTACCATAATATAGAATTCTTAGGTGAAGTCACTAACTGAAATGGAAACATGAGCTAAGGATATGGCCAGATACACAAGCAATACAAATAACTTAACAAATGTGTCTGGCAGTCTTATTTGCTCAACTGCCTTTAAACTCCAGACTGGCCTTGAGCTCCTGATCCTCTTCCTTTCACCTCCCAATTGCTGGGATTGTGACTCAATAGTAAGAAACAATCTGTTACAGTAAAAAAAGTGAAAATACCATTCTTCTAAAATGTTAACCAATTCTTTTTAAAAAATGTTATGAATGATGTTATAGAGGAAACAGCCACTTTTACAAGCAGGCTCCTTTCCCACTGTTGCCACACTCCCACCCTGTGGTGGATCTAGTACCACCTCTGTCCTTCACAACTCCCTCTGCTTGCTTCACATCAGTATATATCATATCAGAAATAGGATTTATTTAAATGCCCATCTCAGCTATTAGAACTGTTCATTCAGGACTATGACTAGACTTGAGTTATTTAATAACTAATCTCTTGAATAACTCTGGAATGAATAAAATATGCATGCCCTTTGTCTTCTTGGCCTTGGAAAAAACAGTTGACAATGACCTAAAAGGTATGGACCTCCACCCATGACCCCTTTCCCACCTGAGTGCCCTGGTCAGTAGGTGCAATGAACACGATGAAAGGTGAAAGCTCAGCTGTCCGGACAGTCTTCAGGGTCTAGGAAAAGGGAAGAAAAGGAGAAACAAACAACCCAGTTGTCTGTCAGAATATATTCCTTCTAATAAGTGGTAAATCCCAATACCAATTTGTATCATGCTGACCCCACTAAAACTTTAGGAAGCAAGCCTGAGCTCCCAGAAGATTTCCAGGAGCTCTACTTTTCATCACCCACTTCCCTCATTACATGGCTGAAACCATTGCTCCTGCCCTTTTATGTCTACCCACCTGGGGCTCAATGTCAAGGATGGCAATCTTGTCCTGCTTATGAATCTGGTGCACTGTTTCAAATTTGGTGCCAAACATGTTGCCCTGATAGCTGCCAAACTCCAAGAACTCATTGGCAGAGATGTTCTTTGTCATCTCCTCTGTTGAGATGAAGTGATACTCCTTCCCATCTTCCTCACTCTTCTTTGGTGGCCGTGTTGTATCTGTGTATAAGAACTCAAATCCTTGATGAGCTCTTGGTCCTTGCTATCTTTTTAGTGTATTGGCCCAAAGTGTCTATATGGAAACTCTACCCGTCTCTGGGGCAGATAATAATATGAGATGTTTTTCTCATGAACTGAAGGATTGGTGCTGGAAGGTAGTACAGATACGATATCCCCACCTACCCATCTCTTCAGCACTGTTTTGTTTTTATGACATGAATAGAACACAATGGTTTTGTTTAAACAATTTGTTAAAAAGTTAAAATGTTGGGGCTGGCAATTTTTCAGCATTTGCCACAGAAGACTCATAACCTGAGAACTTGGAACCATGTGGTAGAAGGAAAGAACCGACTCCTATAAATTGTATTCTGACTTCCATACACATGCTATGAAATGAGCATACACACACAGACACAGACACACACAGACACACACACACACACACACACACGTGCTGTGGCATGAGTACACACACTGTATAATAATACTGTACAATAATACTGAATAATAAACAATTATTTTAAAAAGTTAAAATGTTAAGAATAACATTCTAGTGCAGAGATAAATTATATATTCCTATGATGAACCATCTTTACATTCCACGCCAGACACTTGTCTCTAAATGACTTCTTCCCCTCAACTTGCACATTGAAAAGTCTGGCAAAGGGTGTGTGTGTGTGTGTGTGTGTGTGTGTGTGTGTGTGTGTGTGTGTGCACGCCATGATGTGCATATGAAAGTCAGAGGTCAACCAGTGGGAGTCAGTTCTACTACCATGTGGTTCTGAGGGTTAAATTCATATTGTTAGGGTTAGCAGCCATCTCCTCAGCCCTATAAGTATGTATTACATTTCCAAATATTTAGTGTTTTGTGTGTGATTTTCCTTCCTTCCTCCCTCCCTCCTCCTTTCCCTTTCCCTCCCCCTCCTCCTCCCTCTCCTTCTCTTTCCCTCCCTCCCTCCCTTCCTTACTTCAAACCCTTCCTTCCTTCCTTCCTTCCTTCCTTCCTTCCTTCCTTCCTTCCTTCCTTCC
>NC_034613.1:63703085-63713599 GCF_900095145.1 Mus pahari
CCTCCCTCCCTCCCTCCCTCCCTCCCTTACTTCGCTCTTCAATGTGGATTCCAAAGACTGAAATCAGGACCTCATACTTTCCAAGAACTTTACTGACAGAGTTATCTCCCCAACCCCCCAAAACTTTCAGTTTTCATGATTAAACATATAAAATAAAATAACAAGAACAAGACCATGTGACATTTCAGAAAAACACTGATTCTAAATTTTGTAACAGGACATTTCTTAGGCATAATGTTCCCCTTCAGGGCTCCTGAGAAATACTTACATGGGGCAGGGTATGCAAACTTCTCTGGATTCTGACTGAGCAGAGCATTCTTAATATGGCTACGACCCACCCCATTGGCTCCTGTGTGAGGATAAAGAAAGGCTTCCATCACTTTCACTCAGAAACATGGGTGGGGATAAGACAAGGAATGGGAGATGGATTTCTATATCCCAGTACTCAAATAGTTTGGTGTTGTAACAAGGCTACAACTGAGTCATTACAACTGTCAAGATTTGGGGCCACCAAATAGCTTCAATTCCGTTGTATCCATTTGAGTGGGAAGTCATTCTAAGGCCTAAGAGTTAAGATATGGAACATAATTGCTATTTCTACAGAGGAATTAGCTACTGGGGAGTTTTCTTTTTATTTCCTAAGCCATCCAAACAGGTAGACAAAGAGCAAACTTAATATAAAAGAATTATGTGCTAAAAACAGTAGAAAAACTTGTAATATGACGTGGATCCAGATAGATTACTTGTAGGATCCAGAAGTTCTTTATAACTATGTGAAGTATCTGAGAGACCACACTACATATCTTCCTCACTGCCTTTCCTGAAGAAGGGTGGACACATAACATGGGATTGGAAATAAAGACAGGCCGGACGTGGTGGTGCACGCCTTTAATCCCAGCACTCGGGAGGCAGGGGCAGGCAGATTTCTGAGTTCGAGGCCAGCCTGGTCTACAGAGTGAGTTCCAGGACAGCCAGGGCTATTCAGAGAAACCCTGTCTCGAAAAACCAAAAAAAAAAAAAAAAAAAAAGGAAATAAAGACAGAATTGTGCTCTTGAATTAAAATACCGATCAACACCAGGGTCTTCCTCTTGAATGCAGGGAGCCGAACAACTTCCTCATAGGAAACAACATCCAACTGGTCAAAAACTAGAGACAAAGAAAATCAAATCATATTAATTTTCAGAGGTGGGGTGATAAAGCACTGCCTGGGGTTAAGGAGTTGACACACTTGATCCAGCAAGAAGGGAAGGTTGGGTGTGGTGGTACATGCCTACAATCCTAGGTCTGAGGCCTTGTCTACAAAAAGTAAATAAAATGCAGGGAGAGAGAACATGGACATGAAATCAGAGGGGGGTTGCTGGGAGGGATGCTTAGATATTTATATGTGATGAAGAATGCTATATAATAAAGTAAAGCAGAAAGTATTTCCTATGAAAATTCTGAGGAAAGGACTGACATGACCCCATTTTAATTCTGAATGAACTATCTAGAATGTTAGGTAAGAAACAAACTGCAGGGGCTAGAGTTTAAGCAGTGAGACTGGACACACGAAACTCCAGCTCACTTCCATGACTATGCTGTGAAAAACAATTTCAAGAAGAATCCAAACTTACTGAGGAATAATGTTTTGCTCATTGAATATGCTAGCAAAATGGCTGTAGCAGCTAGAGGAGGTGCTGATAACAAACTGAAGAACAGGATTTGAGAACAGGCTCATTCTGTATTACATACATGTGTTCCTTTTAGGTTTATGATTTGATTTTCTCAGCATCTGAACTTTTTACATGGGTCGGTAGGCTAATCATTAGGATTCTGATTTTATATGCTTTTTAAAAATATTTTTATAACTCTATGTTCTTTTCTGTATCCCTTTGAACTGACCTTTTCAGTCTCAGTACTGTAACAGTTCTGTATCCCCAACACAGATTCCATCTCTCTAGAGCATTTAACTTGGGTGTCTCACAGCCACTTAGAGCTCAATCAATAGCATCACTGTAAACCTTCTAACATTCCTTATTTTAGAGAAAAGAACAAATATTGACCCAACCATTCAAGATGGAAAAAGGGATCTTAGACAAACACTCCTCTACTCCTTCACAGATGCCTTGGCCATGGTAGCTTCAGGTTCTTTGATTTGTTCTTGCACCTGTCACTGTCTCTGAATGCTCCCAGCAAGATGGAAACATTAAATAAATTATAGATTGGTATTCATTTATTATCAGTAATCCACTTGAAATTCAGCCCTCCATATTCATGAGCCCTGTATCCTCAGATTCAATCACCACAAAATGAAATATTTTGCATCTATATTAAACATATACAGACTTTCTCTTTCATTATTCCCTGAACAATATACTACAATTATTTATACAGCATTTTCATTGTATTAGAAAAATCAAGATTTTCTTTTTCAGTCATAGTCTCACTATGCAGTTCTGCCTTGCTTAAAAATTTCACAGGAGGATATAAATAAGTCCTACATAAATTCTATACCCTTTTTTGAGGGTGTTGAGCATCTGTTCATTTTGATAACCACTGGGTACTGGAACCAGTCCTCTGTAGATATTGAAGTTGGTGATCAGCAGAATAAAGATAAGTATGGAGAAAAGTCTGGAAGACTTGATCAGTTGGGTACTTGAGAGGTGAAGTGATGAGTAGGTGTGGACAGACCACTAGCTTTCCTGAACATGTACTGGCATTGTCTCTCTGACAGCATAAGTTTATGAATAAAATGAGTAAGGGAAAGTCAAAAGAAATGGCACATTTTCTATATACTATACATCCCACTATGTACTGCATCCTCACCTCTTTCCTTCTGGTTAAAGAGGTGGAGAAACACTAATGCTACCTGGACTCTTAAGGAGACACAGAAAACTTACTGGAACTGTGCTTAGCCAGGTACTTGTCTTTATACTTCTTCTTCTTCCCAAAGGGACTGCAACTTGGAGCTTCACTTGGAGCAGATTGAGCCACACTTGCCACTCTCCTGTGAAGAACAGATGACTAAAACTCAGTAGTAGGTCCTCAGTGTAAAAGCCTGTGAAAGACTAGGCTACTTCCTTTCTTTTCTGTAGTTAAGTTTTGAGACTGACCCACTTCCTTGACTCTAAAATTCTTAAGGCAGAGATGCCCTCACACACTTCCCTTCCTTTCTTCTTCATAATTTTATGTGGTCACCCAGGCACCAGGCAGTGCAAGTGTTTTCAGAAGGAAAAAGTAATTTCCTCCCCTTAGTGCAGCCTGATTATTCTTCTACCTTTGAGGTGAAACCTGGAAAATTGGGCTAACACTCAATTCATCATAAGAAATATATTATCTACAACAACTTAATCTATAAATAAAGCACACAGAAATCATATATATGACTGAAACAATAGCTTCAATAACAACACCACCTATTACTGTGTAATCTATACTGATGTTTCTATGAATCATCTTTTTGTTTTTTAGCCAGGGTCTTAATATGTAGCCCAGGTGGCTTTGAACTTGCCTCAGTCTTCTGAGCACTCGGAATTACAGGCCTGAGCTACAGTATCTAACTCTCATTTTTAAAAAAATGTATGTTGTAGTCTACTAAACTGATTTCATGCCTCATTAGTAAGCCTCAGTTTCACTTTGTTCTCTCCTCAGTCTTTGTTAGCTATCTGCATTTCCTGATCTTACTGTTTTCTTCACCAGGTGTTAGCTCTAAAAATGGCCCAGACGTTACAGACAGCATGCTCCAGGTTTTGACCACCATCTTGCAGGTTTGCACTGTATTTCTTCTGTTGTTCTAATGGTAAACATTTATTTATACAAATCACAGCCTGTAGTTAGGTGCTTTTTACAATAATTGGAAATGAGATCAAGCAGAACTCTAACTTCAAACTAAAGGTCTGTATATGTTTGCAGGGCTCACCATTTGGCACTGGATAGACAGCTAAGTGGGTTGTACTTACATATTTAGGAATTTGTATATTAAAAATACACACACACACACACACAGGAATGTGTGTGAATTTTGAAGAGGGCAAAGAAGGAGATATGAAAAATTTAGAAGGAAGAAAGGGGATAAATGATATAATTATATTATAATCTCAAAAAAAATAAAAGAAATAGGTCTGGTACAGAAACTTACACTCTTTGAGGTTGTGATGTCATTTTTCTACAAGGAGGTCAACAATTAATATGGATTTTTTTTTTACCACTCTATGGTCATGTGTGGCAGCCTTTCACTAAGTCAGCAATCTGACTGGAGGATAAGAATCTGCATAAAGGACGCATACTTAAAATGGGACTGTTTTCAGAAGTTTTCTTAGAAACAGTACTGAGTGATTGAAGGGATATAGGAAACAAGGAATAGGGCTCTGTAACTGGTAAGAGTGTTTAAGGAAACAGGCAAATAAAAGGCTCCTTTCCCTGAAACAAATATCCTTTCAATGAACTGTATCAACTCCTGTGGGTCCTTCCTCATCTATTATGTAAAGAAAACTAGAACATATGTTTAGGAGATATGGAAAATATACGCAAGACAGCAGATTTCTGAATCTAAGCAATTAGCTACCTGCAGGGGCTTTCCACCAGTACAAACATGCTCACCATTCCTGTAGCTCAGGAGAAGGGATTAATCCTGCAGACTCTTTGGAAGAGCCCTCCACCCGCCCCTGCCACCAATTGCTGTCATCTTTGTTGATTATCTGGATAATGTCTCCAGTAACAAACTTCAGTCCTGCCTCCTTGCAAGGGATAAGGTTGTCCTTTTGGGGATCATAGTCAAACTGTGCTCTCATGAACATCTGTAAAAGAAGGCAAGTAAGACCTCAGGAAAAACACTAACATTAGAGCATGTACATAAAAAGTCCCACTATAGGAAATGAGTAAAAATGAGGCAAAATGGTAGACAGGCACCCACATATGTGCAGCTGGATTGTTCAAGTGTTCTTAAGTACATACTATTGTGTTTGCAGAAGAATCAAAACTGATCTTTTTAACAAGAAGACATTTCTCATGAAATGCCTTTCTGGGTCCATCATGTTGTCAGCTATTGAATCTGAGTTGTTCATCTCAGAGTACTACTCTGAACGCTGCTACCATCCGTCTGAAGATACTCTCAAAAATATGGTAAAGTTGATATACCTTTCTCTACCTCTAGAGAAAGCAATATGAATGTGTCCAGCATCTTCAAATGTTGACATTCTTTGCCCTACCTTCTATCAAACTATGTATTTATCTTATATAAATCAGGCTTATGTGGATAAGTATGTTTATCTCAGCATTATTTACAAGAGCAAAGTACTGAAAACAATTTTATTTCCTAAGACATTTTAATTTATCTATGATAAAAAAGTAGCTGCTAAGTATATTACCATGTAACATGAAATCCCAATTTGTAGAAGAATATCTAATGCCCTTGGCAATCCTGATAACATTATGTGAAACAAGAACATTAATAAACAAAATAATAAACAAAATACCTAGAATGGTCAAAATTAAAAAGAAATGTTTATCTTAGGGAAAAATGACTAGAAGAAATTATACCAGAATTGAATACTGATCTGGAAGTGTAAGCTGAAGTAAACACTCTCCTCCCAAATTGCTTTAAGTTAGAAGGTTTTATCACTGCAACAAAAAGAAAACTCAAACACTGGTTATCTGTAGTAATAACCTTAAGGAGCACAAATATAGCTCAAACAAGGGAAGAAATAACAAGGAGCAGAAAGAATTTTAGCCCACTCCTTTAATTCCAGCAAGCAGTTTCTATGAGTTCTTGGTCTACATAGTGAGTTACAGAACCACATAGTAAAATCCCATCTCCATAAACAAAACAAACACAAACCAAAAACAACTTACTAGTGAAGATCCTAAACTTACGTAAAAGGTTTTAGTAGGATATTGTGATAATTAGGTATGGCTGTACACCCATGTAACCAGCAGACAGGGGCACACAGGTGAATCTCAGAAATTTGCTGACCATTCAGCCTAGCTGAAATGGTGAGCTTCAGGTTCAGTGAGAAACTCTATGTCAAGGGAATAAGACAGTCGAGTGGCAGAGCAGGATATCCAGTGTCCTTCCTCCTCTGTCTCTGAGAGTACACAAAACCCTATACACATGTGCATATGTATACACACACTCAAAACATCTTATCATGAACAATTTCACACCAAAACATTTGATAAGACCTGGTGGTTTATTTGTTCTTCTTTGGTCAAATTTCAAAACTGTTGAAGAAATAGGTTATTCTCATACAAATACAAATAACAAAAAATCTAGAGTCTCCCAACTTATAACCATAATACCCAAATCTAATGAGATTCTTCTGGTCTCTCTGAGGATCAGGGATATAAAAAAAATCCAAAATGAAATATTAGTAAATCAAACACGGCAATTCATCATAAGGATAAGAAGTCACAATCAAGCAGAATCTAGTTTAGCAACACAAAGGTTGTGACATTAACATAAACATAAAAAGTAGAGAAAAGCTGGGCAGTGGTGGTGCATGCCTTTAATCCCAGCACTTGGAAAGCAGAGGCAGATGGATTTCTGAGTTCGAAGCCAGCCTGGTCTACAGAGTGAGTTCCAGGCTATACAGAGAAACCCTGTCTCAAAAAAACAAACAAAGAAAAAAAAAGTAGAGAAAAAAATCACATGATTTTGTCACTAGGTACAAACAAAGAAAAAATTTAACATCCAAACATTATTAAAAATTTAATGAACTTGTAACAGAAGGGTGCTCCTTGAGACTAATAAATACCTTCAAAAACCTTACAGCCTGTGGCTGGAAGGATGGTTCAGGTGACAACTACTTCTCTTTCAGAGGACCTGAATGTGACTCCCAGCACCCATATCAGGTGGCTCATAACAAGCTCCAGGGGAATCTTGATACTTCTGACCTCTGTGAGCACCTGAACTCATATGCACATATACACACAGAAACACATAATTAAAATAATACAAACAAGTAAAAAACCCTGCAGCAACATACTTTACAATGAAATACTAAAACTTTGTCTTCAATATTGAGAAATAGAGAAGGATCCTGCTGTTATTTTGGATACTGTGAAGATGTCTTTTTTCCACAAAATGATATGGAGATTTAACGCAAGGGTAAATAAATAGACCAACTATACAGAATATGCCTACATATATGACATGATAAAAGTGATGGTACATATAGTATGAACAGGATGTTTATTCTTAACCTCTTGCTTTACAATATCCTACATAAAAATTAATTCAATTCTACATGCACTTAGAAGAAAATATAAAAGAATGCCCTTTCCACCCTGTAGTAAGTAAAAATAAATAGCCCTCTTCTGGTGTGTCTGAAGACACTGACAGTATACTCACATACATTAAATAAATAAATAAATAAATAAATAAATAAATAAATAAATCTTTTAAAAAAAAGAAAGTAGGCCGGGCAGTGGTGGCTCATGCCTTTAATCCCAGCACTTGGGAGGCAGAGGCAGGCGGATTTCTGAGTTCAAGGCCAACCTGGTCTACAGAGTGAGTTCCAGGACAGCCAGGACTATACAGAGAAACCCTGTCTCGGAAAAAGAGAAAGAGAGAGAGAGAGAGAGAGAGAGAGAGAGAGAGAGAGAGAAACAAAGAACTTCTTTAAAATAAATAAATAAAAAATATTCAAGTGGAAAAAATATATAAATGGTAAATGGAGCAGTCCCCAATTATCAGAGAAATACAAATGAGAATCACAATGTAATACCACCCCGATCATGGTCAAACAAACAAAACCAGGCAATTCTAAGTTTTGATGAAAACATGGAATAAGTAGAAGTGTCATATAATCATAGCTGAGAATATAAAATGGAAAACTACTTTCAAAAGATGCCTGGGCAATCTCCTAAAATCAAACATACCTATGCCTTAAAGTCCATCAATTCTACCTACCAAAGTAAAGGTATAATCGCAGCACATTTATACGATGAATCAGAGAAACTGAATCACCTACTGCAATAAGCAACATGGATGACTCATTTAAATATAGTACTGAATAAATGCAATGAAAAAGAAAAAGGAATAAAGGTCTGAGGAGACTGCTCAGTTGAGTTGGTAAAATTCCTACTATATAGTTCAATTTATATAAATTTCAAAATGGGGCAAAACTGGAAGAAATGAGATAAAAAGTCATAGATGCTGGACATATTCTGCCTTTTGAATTGGGTGCTGTTTACAAGGATGTTCTCAGTTCATGAATTTAACCAGTTTTATACGTGTGATCTATTCATTTTGTTATATGTATTAACACAAACAGCAAAAATCTCACACTATAGGTAATAATAGAAATTTCAGGTTTGATATTAGTATTTATTTTCATTTCTTTTTTTACTCATATGTGTTCAGTTACCTGTGGAGGCCAGAAGAAGGCAACAGATCCCCTAGATCTAGTGTTACAGACCACTGTGAAGTACCCGATGTGGGTACTGTCAATCAAATTAATGTCCTCTGAAAGAGCAGCAAATTCTCTTAATCTGAAGCATCTCTCCAGCCCAAGGTTTGGTATTTTAACCTTTTTGCACATTCATTTGCCAAGGTCCTGTCCCATCTATTCCTCTGCTACTAATAACTTGTTCCTATCATTTCCAACATTGTCTTCTTCCTCAAAGAAAAAGGAATAAAGGGCTGAGGAGACTGTTCAATTGAGTTAGTAAAATACTTGCCTTGTATGTACTTTGCAATTGAGTTTGACCCTCAGAATTCACATTAAAAAGCTGAGCCAAGTGGCTCAGAGCTGGGAAGGAGAGAGACAGGAGGATTCCTGAGGCTCACTAGCTAACCAACCTAACCTAATGGGTAAGATCCAGGCTAGGTTAGGTGAGGTGGAACTTTGTCTCCAAAAAAAAAGGTGGGGACTGAGTGAGGTAGCTCAGTTGATAAAGTATCTACCACACAACCATGAGAACCTGAGTTCAGATCCCCAGACTATATCTAAAAAACTGGGCACAATGTGTTGCCTGTAATTCCAGTATGGAGAAGAGGGTCAAGGAGAAGAAATAGGTGAATCCCCGAAGCTCATTGGCCAACCATTCTAGCCAAATCAATGAATTTCAGGTTCCTTGAGAGACACCTCTCAAAAAAAAAAAGGTAAAGTGAGGTTAATATGAACCTCTGGTCTCCACACTCATATACATACATGTGCACAAGTGCACATACATTTATACTCATAAGAACACCCCAACAAACACATAAAGATGGATGACACCCAAGGTTGTCCTCTGCCCTCTATACAAATGCACACATGAACAAGCATACAAGCACACACAGACACAAGGAAAATAGAGAGAAAATAAAGGAGATGACAGAGTGGACAATAGGATAATAGGATCCCAAGTCAAGCAACCAAATACCTGTGAGAGATTCAGAATTTAAAGTTAAAGAATCATGTAATTTTTAACAAAACTTCAAAGAACACAAAACAGCACAACAGAGAAAATGGCACTATATACCTGTAGTGCAGGAAGACGACTCTGCTGATTAGGAATGACTTTTAATGAGATCATTCCTTTGGTTTCCTTCTATTAAGAAAGAAAAGAAAAAATGAGACTGTAACAAAAACTAACCGGAGGGGGGGGGAGAGATAGGGTTTTATAAAGTCAGGGTTTTCACTACAGAACCATCTTGATAGTTTAAGATTTGGTCAGATATTACCTCTTGAACCATGAGATTGTCATGTACTTCACACATCAGCATAACTGAAGACACAAAAATAATAAAGCAATAGAACATTGCAAATATTTATAGTCACGTGTTTCTTTTTGTTTTTGGTTTTTCTATATAGCTGAGGCTGGCCTTAACCTATGATCCTTCTGCCTCAGGCTCCCAAGTCCCATCACAACTGGAAGTAGATACAAGTTTAACTTGTTATTGTCCTCCTAAGAGCTTTTATTACAGGTGTGAGCTATATTGCATTCAGTTCAACGATTTATTTTGTAATTTTGTTACCATAACTACAGCTGATCATACCCTCTCTTTTTTCTTACAATTTAAATAATAAAAATATGTATAATATCACATACAAATGTTTTCAAATTATGTATATATCATATAATGACTAATAACATGCATTACTTCACAACTTATTTTTGTTGTGACAATACTGAAGATATACTCGCTTAGCATTTTTCAAGAATATAATCCATAGTTATTATACATAGTTCCATGATCCCCACCCATTCCCAGACCCTGATCAGCACCATTTCACTCTCTACTTCTACAGGTTTGCCTTTCTTGATTCTACGTATATAAGAGTTTATATGATGACTACCTTTCTGGTCTGGCTTATTTATATAATGTCCTCCTGGTGCACCCATGTTGTATCAAATAAGGGATTTCCTTTTTGTATAAGACAGGACAGCATTTCATAGTGTGTATATACCATATATTTTTAGTCCATTGGACCACTGACTCCATAGCTTGGCTATGATGGATTGTGCAGTAGTAATTGAGCTGATTTTTTTTTGTTTGTTTTTTCAAGACAGGGTTTCTCTGTGTAGCCTTTGCTGTCCTGGAACTCAC
>NC_034613.1:63713769-63757360 GCF_900095145.1 Mus pahari
AGATACTCCAGAAGAGGGAGTCAGATCTTGTTAAGGATGGTTGTGAGCCACCATGTGGTTGCTGGGATTTGAACTCAGGACCTTTGGAAGAGCAGTCGGGTGCTCTTACCTGCTGAGCCATCTCACCAGCCCCTGGTCAGTAGTTTTTTGTTTCTTTTGCCCAGTTTCCTATTTGGTTTTGTTTTTAAAATGAAATTTAGAATTCCCTAGAATTATTAGCTCTTCTCTGATGTACTATCTTTTTAGCTTATGCTCATTTGCAAGTAGTCCAATGTCAGAGGCCCACTTTAAGGGCCGAATTTCTGGCATCACTCCTGGTACTGTGATAGTGCTGGGAAACCCAGTAATAATTAGGTAGCATATTTAAAAAGGGAGTTTGAAAAGTTTCATGAAGGACATATTCACACAGGTATACATATCCTCAGGAAGAATTCTCTCCCTTGTTGGATCTTTCGAGGATGCCCACACCTGTGTGAAATTGGTACCTACAGGAGCAGGTTTGTCGAGTAAGAGTAAGCACATAAATACCTTTACTAACTTCTTGTTGAATCTACTGAAGCCCAACTTATATAGAAACTAAAACCAGCCTACTGACACTTAAGAGAAAGTTAAGAAAGATGGCAAAGTATCAGGAGGGGCAAACAGAAAGGCAGCATAAACACCAAGCAGAATCCACAGAGTGGATTCTGAGACTACAGACTGAGAGAAACTAATCCACCTTCTCAAAGCCATACAGTAAGAATAAAGTAAAGCAGGGATTCAGAAATACCAATATACACCACAATCTCCAGATACTCAGGGGAATTTATTTGTTATTTTATGAGATTGATGCTCTCAAGTTACTGACCCTGCTTTGCAGTTTTAGTAAATGAAAGCAGAGAAATACCATTTCTTAGAATATCAGAGGATCAGAAGTGATAAACACCCTCTCAATAAGATAACCATGCTTTTGCAGAGAAATGAGATACAGTGGCACCAGTGCCCATATATCTTTCATGAACATAGAAGACAGTATTTGTCTCGTGCAGAGAATACCCACCATTGCCTTCTGCAACTGATCTACTGAGTGATTAGTCACATTTGTGCCATTGATTTCTAGGATCTCATCCCCAACATGAAGGGAGCCTGTCATTAAACAAACAAACAAAAAACTCAATGCATAAAAGAATAAAAAGTCAAACAAGAGCTGTTAGTATAGCTCAAGAATACCACACAACCAAACCAGAATTTAAAGCATTTTATAAAATAGATAAAATTCAAATATTAGAAGTATCCAACCAGGAGTGATAAAAAATTTGGTTCTGAATTTATCTAGCACAGTTCAATACTGCCCCATCCTTTTTTATTTCATTCATCCAAAAGCTGTCTGTGTAAAAGCATCTCATCCTTGAATTCCTGGAATTAGAATAGCTGCCAACCCCAGGAGACTTGGACACACATGTACACATTAAAAAGAATAACAAAGTCAGGGAAAAAGATCTCAGTACTCCCCATTATTCAGTGAGTTCAATGTTTCTTTGTTAAACACATGTTCTTAGATGGTTAGTCAATGTTAAAATTCTATGTGAATGATGGCTACCAAATTCATGTCATGTTAACCCTGGATGAATAAAAACATAGTTAAACATAAAAAGGTAGGACATAATGAGGAAGGAGACTCACTGGAGTAGCCATAACCCCCAACATTGGGAATAGTTTCTAGTTTCTAATACCATATAGATTATTACCAGCTGCTGAAAATGTTAAATTTTAATTTATTATTCTGTTCTCTCATTGCTCCCTAAATTATATTTTAGTAAATGATATATCTGAAAATTGTTAGCACGCTGACATTAGAGAAATACAATAATTAATTATACCTACTTAAATTTGGTTTTCTCATTCAAGCTTTTAGCTTCAGGAGGGTAGAGATACGGCTTTTCTTTACTTATGTAATGGGTACATGTAGTAATGATTCACTTAATAACGAAAAAGGAAAGTTTATATGAGAAGGTGCAGAGGAGCTGGGCAGTGGTGGTGTATGACTTTAATCCTGGCACTTAGGAGGCAGAGAGAGGCATATCTCTTTGAGTTTGAGGCCAGCTTGGTCTCAACAAAGAAATCCTATCTCAGGGGATTGGGGTGGGAAAGGTTCAGAATTCATACTAAAATCTTACCATGCAATTTTCTAGAGTCAGGTGGTTTTGTTTGTTTGGTTTTTTTTGAGACAGGGTTTCTCTGTGTAGCCTTGGCTGTCCTGTAACTAGCTTTGTAGGCTAGGCTGGCCTCGAACTCAGAGATCTGCCTCCCTCTGGTTCCTGAATTTTGGGATTAGGGCATGCACCTCCATGCCTGGTTTAAAGAGTTAATTTTTAAGCCAAGGAATCTCTTGGCACTCTCATGAAAATGCTATCAGTTTGTAGGATTATAAGTTCCTTGTCCCAAACCACTGAACAGAGAGTAAATAATTAATCCCAGGGTAAAATTAGACTTAGGACCCCTCCTCCTGGCCAGAGTACCTTGTCTATGAATCATGCCACCATGGAGAATTCTGGCCACAGTACATGACTGTTTTTCATTCAGCTTCAAAGTGATTCCCTGGAATAAAGGCAATGAAAAAGTAAACTTTGTTTTAAGTTAAGCCCTTTCTGAGGACATCTTTAAAGCATCTTAAGGAAATTTTGCAGGGAAAACCATTTCCATCTATATCATGGGCAGTTCTCAAGTAGAAAAAGCAGGGAGCTTGCTCTGAAAGGAGCTTGAAATGGGGACAAAGAAACACGGCAGTGAAGTTGTCAGTTTGTACAATTCCATGAGTGGCCTTTGGCATATATTTTTATGGCCCAATGACTTTATCAGTAGAGTGTAAGTGATAAAGGGCAATATGACGAGATTACCATGGGCTCTTCTGTGATCTTCTCAAATTGTATGAGACGAACTCTCCGTGCCTCCTGCCCTTTGGCATGGACAGGGCTACCTGGAGCAGTGGACCCATTGGTGTACATGTCCTCAGTGGCAACATTTGACTGGTTCAATGAAGTCTGTCAAGTAAAAACAGATTAATGGATAAAATAAGCAGTAAAACCCCATGGTTAATCAACAATCTGTAATTAGAATCCAAAAAGCTTCTAGAATATAAAAAATAGAATATTAAAAAAAACAGTTATTTTATAAGGTTGTCATCTACTCTCATTAGAATTCATGTGAAGCTGTTTGTAAACATTCCTTATTCAATTTAATACACACATTTTACAAGGTCATTGCAGATAAAGGAATGATTTTCATTAAAAATATTCTGAAGGATTAAGAGATAGCTCATTAACATCATTGGCAATTCTTTGCGAGAACTTGGGTTCAATTTTCAGCACTCACATGGCAGCTCACAACTGTAACTTAAAAGTTTGGAGGTTGGAGAGAGGGCACAGCGGTTAAGAGCACTGACTGCTCTTCTGAAGGTCCTGAGTTCAAATCTCAGCAACCACATGGTGGCTCACAACCATCTGTAATGAGATCTGACGCCCTCTTCTGGTGTGTCTGAAGATAGCTATAGTGTACTTACATATAATAATAAATAAATCTTTGGTCCAGAGAGAGCAGAGGTCCTGAGTTCAATTCTCAGCAACTACATGATGGTTCACAACCATCTGTACAGATACAGTGTACTCATATACATAAAATAAATAATAAAATAAAATAAAAACTTAAAGTTTGGACTATTTGAGGACAATATGAAGACATCTTGCCTTTATTATTCACAAATGTTTTTGCGTAAAATAATAAATCAAAACCTACACAGCAAGCCAGAGGAGGAAAAACTAGTGTGAGTTTGGTATTTGGGTACAAACTGAAAATGGAGAGCAGCTATATACTATCCACATACAGGGACACTGGGGAGATGTAGAAGGTCTTCTCAATAGGCAGAGCTGTGAAAAATATATCTTGCCAATTAATTTTTCTGGAGGAAAGAAGAGTCTTGAGTAGGAATACCTCCTCCCCATAGGCACAGAAGGGTGGGAAAATGACAGACAAGGAGATCTGGCCTAGAAACTTACGGAGAGAAATGTCTTATAACATAGGTGTGCTTTCCACAAAGACCTCTTAATTTACTGCTTCTTTTCTAACTGAAAAAGCAATGAGGACTGGCATAGTGTCACTTACTGTGTAACTTCCAGAAGAGGAAGTGTTGAGAAATTGTCTTGTTTAGCAGCTAAAATGTCCCAAAACTCATATGACCATCACATGACATTTATGTTGTAACAAAAATGTTAAAAAGGGGTTGTAATTTGAAAATTAACTTAGAATACCTGGCAACACAGAACTTCACACAATTCCCAGGTACTCTACCACAAACAATTCAATGACACTTCAGTCACTGCATGGGAAGACACCATGTAGCAATGATAAGGAAGCTCTGAGGTAATTTTGAAACCATCTGTTCATGTGGAAAATAAAACAATTTGAAGACAATTATGCTAGTTTCACCATAAATAGTGAAAAAATTAATATATTCACATTTACTTTGAATACACAAATAATGTCTGGAAGGAACAGTGGTTGTTTCTAAGAAGGGGGAAATTGGTTGGCTACAAGACAGAGTGAAAAGGAAATTGCCTTCACGGGCTAAGTTTACTCACCATATCTTCCAAATTGTACACTATGTGTTCAAATACTTTAAGAAAAATAATTTAGCAAAAAAGAAATTAAACAGAACTTAAAAACTTGGGACACATTTTTTTTGGGGGGGGGGAGTTGAGACAGGTTTCTCTGTGTAGTCCTGGCTGTCCTGAAACTCACTCTGTAGACCAGGCTGGCCTTGAACTCAGAAACCTACCTGCCTCTGCCTCCTAAGTGCTGGGATTAAAGCTGTGTGCCACCACTGCCCAGTGGGGCACACTTCTTAAGAAAAAAACCCACTGTCTGGGATAGATTCCTGGCTCTTTTACTAATGGCTGGTAACTTTGGATTCTTAACCTTCTTGCATTTGTGTTTCTTCAATTGTAAAAATGAGGATGGTAACTTAAGGACTTTACTGGGTTTCGAGCTTAACATAACTTAGAAGCACTGGGTAAATGTGAGCTATGGTTACTATGTTGCTGTACAGCTCTCTGTTGGGAGTGATGACATAACAACAATACCAAAAGAAGCCACTCAAGAAAATGCTCAGCATTCAAATCCTCATGTATCCCTTCATTTTTATGTCACAACGATTACTTTCTATTCAGAAAAATGAAAAAATGGAGCTGCTCGAGTTTCAGTTGGAAGAAGCCTGTGTATGTGTCCAGGGTGTACTATGCAGATAAAGCAAATCAGCCAAAGACCTTTAACCATGTTGCCTTTGGATTGAGAGATGTATTTAGTGCCTGACAAACAAAGCTCTAGTTAATATATGATTTTAAGACAATACCTGCCAGAAAAATCCTGATTCTTGAGCCCTCCTGTCTCTCCAGTTTTTATCATTTAGATAAATAGTTCTAATCTCTATACTTACTTGGGGAATTGTTGGTTTTCTCATAGCTTTTCTAACTTTTTTGTTGTAGTTTTTTCTACTTACAAAGTGAAACAGATGTGCATGTGAAGAGTGGGTACTTGTGATTCAGTCAGGGGCTACACAAGGCTGGCAGATAATAAGGAATTCCTAGCCCTTCTGTATTTAGAGTCATTCATTTCCTTGGACTAGGCATTCTAAGTTCACCATGTGGAAGCAGTTGGCAATGAGCCTAACAGTAGGCTGAACAAATGTTTGTTAATTCCTGTGCTCAGTAGTTCACTGTCATTTTTTCTGAAGCCAATTGGTTTAAATGAGAAAGTCAACTATAGTTGCCCCTGCTCTATTCACCCCCACTACCCCTGCCCCCACTCCTGCCAATTTTTTCAATCTATTTTTTTATTTCAACTTCCTTTGAGAAACTGTCTCTGTCTCTGCCCTTTGAACTGTGCTGCAGATGTTTCCTCTCAAGGAGGTGTAGGGGGTTGTGAAGCACTGTGGAGTGTCCAGCATTGCTGAAACCTGCACTTTGTAGAATCTAGGATTTAAGGGGCAAACAGGATTACAGGCAAAACAGAACAGCCTGTACAGAGATACCAAGGTTCAATGCCTGTACAATAGCAGAAAACAAGTCTTGGTTGAGTCAGTAGGGAGCATGGTCAGTGAGTCTGCTCCTGATTATCATTCTACCAGAGAAAAAGCTCCTTCTTAGGTTTGGTTGTGCCATTTGAAGAGGATATTTCCATTCAAGGTCTGTGTTTTCAGAGAATTTAAACTAAAAAAATAAAGTACTATTTTCAAATTATTTAGTCTTTGCCCCAGTTTTCTCAGTATCTAGTATAGTCTGCTAGTTTTCTTCATTTTCTGTCCTTCACTTCTAGGATATTTATGATTTTATTTTTCAAAACCAGAAAGACCTAGATACCTTACAGATAGGAATCTGGTTTTATTGTGGCCACAGTGGACTAAGTAGATTAGAATTTTATCACATTAAATTTTACTCTTTGCACTTTATTTGCTCACCTTAAATAAGACACTGAACTAGAACATCAGGAATAGATGTTTCCTTCAGCAGTCATGACACTTTGGAGGGAGGTCTGATAATTTCTTGCTGTAAAAAATAAATCCATCTAGTTGTGACACTAAAAATGTCCTGAAGTCTGACATGTTAGCCCATGCCTATAGTGCCTATGAACTCAGGAGACTGAGGCAGGAGAAGTGCCAGGAATTCAAGGCCAGTTGGGGCAACTGAGTAAGCTACAAGGTAGCCTGAGCTAGTGTGAGACCATGTCTCAAAACAAGAAACAAACAGATAAACAAAAACAGCAAAAAGTCCTCCTACTTGCCAGCAGGAGAGATAAAAGTTGCTGACATTTAATTGGTGCACAGTTTCTTCCCCTAAGCAGTGAGTTGCTCTGTCAGTGTTACTAAAAGAGGACTTTGGGTGTGGAGCATAGAAAGGCAAGATTAAATAACCATACTTCCAAAACTGGCTTGGGGAGGGGAAATGACACCAGAGATAGGGAAAAGGAAGCAGAGCTCCAGAATTGGGGAACCAGAATACAACTGTCATAATATGGATATTTTTCTCTTATCAATTCTTCACTTTTTCTTTTTTTCCCTTTATCAAAAAAAAAAAAAGTGATCAAAACACATAATACTACCATTCCTGCAAAGGTTTCTGGATTTATTTTCCTCAGTTTTATCTAGTATCATCTTTGAACATTTTGTGTAAGTAATGTATGTTGTTTAATAGCTGTACCTTCCTATCACAAAGCCATCTTTGCTGTTTCACAAGCAGCATCATAAATCTCCCAGAAGAAGGGACTAGGGAGCACAGGGAACAGGGTCGTAGGTGAATGGGGAGGGGGAGACAAGTTACATAGAATATAATCACAACCACCTCTGGAGGCCTGACATATTAGATTAATAACTATTTACTGTCTAACACTAGAATATGAATGCTACCTTAGTTTACAGCGTAGCACAAGGAGACCTGCTGAAATGAAATGCAGAGGGAAATGTGTGAGCTTTTTAGAGCACGAAGTTGGTTTTCACAACCATGTCTGTGAAACAACACAAATGCTCAATAACAACCAGACAGATCTACTATTGGATGTGTTCCTTAAAGTCTTATTTTCCTTCTTCAAGTCTGTTAGTAGACTTTCATCCATGAGCAAGTTTTCTTTGACCTTAAGTATTCATTTAGTCCTGGCCTGCCTCTCGGGATTTTTACCTAGGAGGGCTGCTCCAGGCAACTATCCACCACACCCAGATCTCAGCAGGAATCCGGTCCAGTGCTAAGGCCTCCACCCTGGGGGCAGGACACCCAAGATCTGGCCATCCGGGGACAGAGCGCTTGGGAACAAGGCCATGGATAGGAAAAATCCTTAGCAGATGGAAAGGCCTGGAGCCTAGACCCCACCCGAACCCAGAGGACCCCAGGGGTCCCGCTAACCTCAGGTCGGTTACGCTTCTGTAGTAAGTGCTCCAGGTAGAGGTCCGAAAGTGCGGTGCGCATGCTGTTCCCTCCCTCGCCTTCACTCGACTTGAGCGTCATCTCTCAGGAGCAGGGACAAACAGAAGCAGTAGCTGCAGAGCTTTGAGCCCACAGGAATCGCAAATCGGGGAACTGCGGCCTGTTCAGAGAAGAGCTAGACCAAGGCGGCGGAGGAGGCAGTGATCAAGAGCTGCACTAAGAGAGCCAGGAGGGCCAAACAGAGCAGTACCCACGCTCCGCCTACTCTCCACCCTGGCCCGCCCCTAAGCCCACCCACGCCTTGGCCTTCCTTGTGCTTAGCTATTGGAGAAGGCGCAGTTTAGCGTTGCTTGAAAGCTCCACTCTAGCCACGCCTCTGCGGGCCCTGCCGCGTTGCGCAGCCTGCATCTCGAAAAGATAGAATTCCAAGACAGGAGCTTTCATCTCTCTCTTACTCGCAAGACCTGTGAACTACCGAAGCGGATCCCAAAATGTCCAGCTACTGCAACTGCAGCTCTTTTACCACCCACGAGTTGCAACTAGCAGGCCTCCTGGTTCCTAGCTGAGTGAACTTTACATCCAGATTGCTCCTGACATCTGGAATCAACCAGCTACCTTGAAGAATGTAGGGGCTCTTAAATCAGTGGTCCCAAGGCCAATGCACCTTTCCAGGTTTAGACTTGTGAAAGTGTGCTGCTGGTACCATCATTTACATTGGTATATGCTATTCAGTGAGGAAAGATGGGACTACCCTCAAGAGCAAACTGGTTTTATTTACCTTAGGCCAGATCTCCTGTTGTTAATGCCACACAATTTCTAGGAATCAGCAGAAGCAAATGAAACAAATAATCTTCAAGAATTGGAGTAACTGCCCTAAACTTCCAAATGGTCTGGAGACTAATGAAAGACTTTCTGAACAAAATGAATGTTTACTGGGTTTAAAGGCTCCTTGGGAATCCTGTCCTAAAACTCAGAGCTTATATGATTGATAACTTACACTCTCCCCTGTCCCTAGAAGAATTACTTTTAGGTGGAGAGAGAGGAAAAGAAAAGAGAAGAGAAAAGGGGAGGAGAGAAGGGCAAAGGAGGAGAGCTTGGTATGGAGGAAGAGAATATGCTGAGCAATGTTACAGAATAGACAACTATGTAACACCTCTGTGCACACATACAAAGGTACTCAATAATAAAAACAGCCAGGTGACTAAATAAGGCCTTTCATTAACTAACAGTGAACTGGAAAAGATGAAATTGGAACCTTGCTTTACGTGATACACAATGAAGATGAACCTCAATTGGCTGACTGCTTAGCTAGCATGCAAAATCCCTGGGTTCAACTCTCAGTAATGCACACACTATTCGTGATAGTGTGTGCCTATAATCCTAGCATTTTGGGGGGTGGAGTTAATAAGATCAGAAGTTCAAAGTCATTCTCAGTCACTCAGTAAGTTTGAGGGCAACCTAGAATACATAAGGCCTTGTCTCAAAACAAAAGTAATAAATACATAAGAAAAAGAACTTTTAAAAATCAGAATATTTTATTCCACTTAAATATATGGATGTGGGAGAGTATATATTTTTGAGATAAATGTAATTATATATTTTTATAACATGACACATCATCAAGTCTTTTTATTCTTTTTATCATATTTGTTATTGTATTTATTCAATTGGTATCTCGATTACTATCCCCTCCCAGTCACCCCCTCCTACAATTCTTTATCCCATCCCCCCTTCTCCCCTGAGTAGATGGGGGTCCCCTGGGTATTCACCCACTCTGATACATCAAGTCTCTGTGAAGCTAGGTGCATCCTCTCCCACTGAGGCCAGCCAGATAAGGCAGCCCAGCTAGAAGAGTATACCCCATGTACAGGCAACAGCTTTTGGGGTAGCTCCTGCTCCAGTTGTTCAGAAGAAAAAGAACTTTTTTTAAAAAACAAAAGAGAACTAGACATAGTGGCACATACCTGTAATCCCAGTACTTGGATGGTAGATACTGGAGAATCTTGAGTTTAAATTCAGCTTCTGCTACAAGGTGAATTTGAATCTAACTTGAGCTACACCAAACACTTTCTCAGAAACAAACAATCTCCAAACTATGAGAGAATGGGAAGACGACTCACTGGTTAGGACAACTTACTGTTCAAGCATGAAGACCTGAATTTAAATTCCCAGCAACCACTTAAAAAGCTGGTCATGGCCAAACATGCTCGTAACCCCAGAGCTATGAAGAAAAATAAGAGGATCTGTTGGCTGTCAGCATAGCTCCAGAGTCAGGAAAGGAAAATAAGGTGAAGAGTGATAGAGAAGAACACATAAGGTCAACCTTCAATTTCTATATATGCATGGGGTTTGTGAATCTATACATATGTAAGTGTATACACCTTTCTATGTATCTTTCACATATACATGTAGACACAAAAACCAATAAATATGACATTTCAATACATAAAAGCAAGAAAGGTTTCTATTATGAATGTATAAAGACATTGTATAGCTCTATCCTCTTAGCCAAACAGCCACCATCTTCATTAATTCATCTGTGTCTGCTAGCAAAAGATCATCATACTTGGGTTTGTTGACTGTTAACCTACTCTTATAGAAGGAGAGCATGTGGGAGGCTGTAGGATTCTCACTTGCATATTCAGCCATTTCTGTCAATCAGTTGTAAATAATTTTGTTCTAATTGTTCTGGGTCTTGGGAGAAACTAGAGTGTATAGACTGAGGAAGGTTAACATAATGAAACTCCATCTGTGTGGCTACAGGGAAGCCATCATCCATGTTGGGGTAAAGGCTTTCCAGAGGAACTGCTTTGCTTTAATCAGTGACTTGTCACCAATGCTCTGTAAGTAAGCTCAATAAACTCATTGGTTTTCCAGGAGAACTTCCATAGACTACAACTTTGATTTGGCATTGATACCTTAGAAGGAATGGGGGTAGACACTTCATGGCAACAAAAGGATTACAAATTAACAAGAAAAACACAATCCAATAAAGAACTGGTCAAAAGACCTGAATAAATATATCACAATGGAGGAAACACAAAGAGTTAATGGTGGTTTAAATAAAAATTTCCCCTATAGGCTCATATACTTGAATTGTTAGTCACCAAGGAGTAGGATTAGAAGGATTAAAAGGTATGGCCTTGTTGGAGTAGGTGTGGCCTTGTTGGAGGAAGTATGTCACTGGGTTTGAGGTTTCAAAAACTCAAGACAGGCCCAGTGCCACTCTCCTTATCTCTGTTTACAGACCAGAATGTAGCTCTTAGCTATTGCTCCAGCATCTACCTGCATAGAGCCATGCTCCTTGTTATGATAATAATGGACTAAACCTCTGAAACTATAAGCAAACCACCAATTAAGTGTTTTCTTTTATAAAAGTTGCCTTGGTCATGGTGTCTCTTCATAGAAATAGAACAGTGACTAAGGCAGCCAATATACATATGAAGATATGGACTGAATGCAAATTAAGATTATAATGAAGTGCTGTTGTACTTGCAAATAAAAATTAGCAATATTGACTTCTGGAGAACATGTGAATGCATACAATTTTTTTTGGAAAGATATTGTCTTGGTCACTCACTGTTCTACTGACTTTAATTAAAGAGACACCATGACCATGGCAGCTCTTATAAAAGAAAGCATTTAATTGGAGCTAGTTTAAAGTTTCAGAGGTTTAGTCCATTGTCATCATGATGGGGAGCATGGAGACATGCAGGTAAACATTGTGCTGGAGAAGGAGCTGAGAGCTCTACATCCAGATCCACNGGGAGCAGGAAGAAAGCAAGCCACTAGGCCTGACTTGGAATTTTAAACCTCAAAGCCCATTTCCAGTGACACACTACCTCCAATGAGGCTGTACCTACTCACCCTACCAACAAGGTTATACCTTCTAATTTCAAGTAGTGCCACTCCCTGATGACCAGGCACTCACATATATGAGCCTATGGGGACCATTCAATCCAGATATTCAAACACACTGATAATGTAGAATACAATTTAAGTCAAAAAAATGCATTGTTTTTATGAAAGAAAAAAAACAGATGATAGTTACATACTACAAAATTCACTCATTTAAAATGAACACAATCACTACTATAAAACTTACCTTCATCTATTCAGGATGTTGTAACAAAATATTATAAACAAATAGCTTATAAATGACATTAAATTTATTTTCCATAGTTACAGAGGATGGAAAGTCCATCAAGGTGCTAGCAGATCTGGTATCTGATGAGGATTCTTTCCACATAGGATTTCTTTGATTACTCATATGCTGGAAGAACAGACACAAACTTCCTGGGCCTCTTTTATAAGAAGATGACATTGAACACTTCTGTCCTACCAACCTTTTTGATTTATGCCTATTTTCTTCTCTCCTTTTCATCACAAAGTTAATTGGAAAGCTTCTTTGAATGTAGCATAGTACTGTGATGTGAGCAATGAGATATATTATTCATGCAGGCAGATCTCTGAGAGTTTGAAGACAGTCTGGTCTACAAGTAAGTTCTAGATCAGTCAGAACTATGTAGAGAGACCCTTTCTCAAAAGTCTACAGATAAATTATAAACAATAATAAACTACTATTAAGGCTGCTGGCACCCCATTTGTGTGTGTGTGTGTGTGTGTGTGTGTGTGTGTATAAAGAATGCACCATTTTAGCCAGGCACAGTGGCATATGCCTTTAATTCCAGCACTTAGGAGGCTGAGGCAGGCAGATCTCTATGTGTTCAAGGCCAGCCTGGTCTATATAGTGAGTTCCAGGACAGCCACAGTGAGACCCCATCTTAAAACAAAACGAAACAAAACAAAACAAAGCAAAACAAAGCAAAACAAATCAAAGAAAGGAAGCAAGAAAGAAAGAAAAGAAAAGAAAAGAAAAGAAAAGAAAAGAAAAGAAAAGAAAAGAGAAGAGAGAAAAAAATCCATACCATTTTATTGGGCTAAAAAGATTACAAATGCTTGTTGCTCTTTCAGAAGACCTGAGTTCAGTTCTAGTACCCACATAGGGTGGCTCACAAGTGCCTGCAACTCCAGACCCAGGGGATCAACATTTTCTGTACTCTGAACACACACACACACACACACACACACACACACACACACACACACACGTCTAAAACAATTCTAAAAAAAAACCCTTACCCTCATTTTGATATCTAAAACAATCAAGTGTCAAGGGATTAATAAACTATATACATGTCCTTCATGGAGAGAACTGTAACATTCTACAGATTTAAAGAAGAGTTATGAATAAAGACATAATTTATGTCCATTATTTAGAAGACTCCATTGCTTTAAGTTGTCAGATCTCTCGAATCCCTTCTATAGATTTAATGCAATCCTTGAAAGTTTATGAAATTTACAAATTTATTTTTGATATGTATGAGGATGTAATAAAACAAGAATAGCAAAAGTAACTAGGCCATGGTGGCACATCTTTGGAATCCCAGCACTCAGGAGACTGAGAAAGGAGGATTTTCACAAATTCAATATCAGCTTAAAATACATGGTGAGATTATCACATAAAATAAATTTTAAAAAAGAAGAGGAACTGAAGATATGTCTTAATGGTTAAGAGCACTTTCTGATCTTCCAGAAGACCTATATCCAATCACCAGACCCCACATGGTGAGTCACAACTAACTGTAACTCCTGTTCCAGGGGATGTGATGCCCTGTCCTCTTCTGGCTTCCAAGGGTACAAGACAAACCATAGTATGTATACATATATTCAGGCAAAGCACTCAAACACATAACACAAATAAATCTAAATAAAATTTAAATAAAAATAGAAAATAAAAAGAGGGAGTGGAGAAGGAGAAAGGAAAAAAATAGAGTAGAATAACCAGAGTACTGTAGAGAAACAAAGTTGGAGGACCAACCTTCCAGATTGCAATACCTTATTGTATGGCAATGAAAGTGGTTTAGGGGCTGGAGAGATGGCTCAGTGGATAAGAGCACTGACTGCTCTTCCAAAGGTCATGAGTTCAAATCCCAGCAACCACATGGTGGCTCACAACCATCTGTAATGAGATCTGACACCCTCTGCTGGTGTGTCTGAAGACAGCTACAGTGTACTTATGTATAACAATAAATAAATCTTAAAAAAAAAAGAAAGTGATTTAGGCATGCAAAGTGAGTCAATAATACAGGAGAGAAAGGAGACTGAAGACACATATTCAGACACTTGATAATATGGCCGAAGTGGCTTTGCACCAGTAGTTGGGAAAGGACAGTCTCATTGGGTAGTACTAGGCATATTAGTAACAGAAGCTGAGATTAATTAGAGGTAACACAAGTACTGAATCGACACTATTGTAGTTGGAAGAATTAAATACAGAGTGACTCCTTGAGCAAAAAATAGCTGATGTGCATCCTGGGGCAAAGGTGAGAATGGAAAAGTACTGGAAAGAGAGGTGGCTGAGTCAGAGCACATGACAGGTACTCATACAGCTGTCTTTCAACATTTCCATGATTTTTATGGTCAGCTGGCTTCAGTTCAAGGTATTCATTGTTCAGAATCTGCTTTTGCTCTTTGGAATTTATTGCTTCTTGGAATTTATGACAACTATTTGCTCCTCTTGATTCCTAGAATTGCCTTTAGGTACAGAAGTTCAGTTCAAAGTTGATAAAACTTTGAGAAAAACAGTACCTTAGAATTCCTTCTTGACTTTCCTGTAGAAATTTTATAAATACCAAAAGCAACAATTATCACATTAAAGGCTCATTAAAAGAAAAAAGATCACCAGGCATGGTGGCATGTGCCTTTAATTCCAGCACTCACAGGCAGAAGCAGATAGATCTCTGAATTCTAGGCCAGCCTGCTCCTCAGAATGAGTTCCAAGACAGCCAGGTTACACAGAGAAATCCTGCCTCAAAAAAAAAAAAAACAAATAAAAAAATAAATAAAAATTTAAAAATCACATCAAGAGTGAAAATCTAATCCTTACGTTAAAAACAATTCCCATATACATCATTGTGTGTGTGAGACACACACAAGATCTATATATCTTACAAAAGATTAGTATATAGATTATAAAAGGAGTTCAAACTGACCAATAAATGAAAACATTAATCTAAAAAAATTGGCAAGGGGATTGAGGAGATGACTCAGCAGTTACAAGCACTTGCTTTGAGAAGACTGAGACAGGCTAACTCCCTGCAGGCATCAAATTGACATTTCAGGAGACTAGGCCTAGATTTCTGTTTCCCAGAACTAGGCAAGTCCAGGCAAGTTAGTTACAGAAAACAACTCCAGGCCTCCAGCAGCTAATCAGTCACTGCCAGCCAAGCCATTAAAAGCTGGCCTGCCTGCCACCTGGCCTGAGGCAAGAACAATGGGCCAACAATAGTTTCCAGGCTTCCCTAACACCAGTTTCCAGCCCCCTAACCCCCAACAATGGTTCAAAAATGTCCTTAGATATATAGCCAACCAAGTAAGATAAAGGTCTCCTACCCCTCCCTAAAATTCCCCTAATGTTCTTTAAATTGAGTCTGAGAACTAACTTGGGTGTCTCCATATTGATAAACAAGCTAGATTTCTACAAAATAAAATACTCCTTACTTTTACATACCATTTGAATTCAGTGTATCATTCTTCAGTGAATCATAGACCCTTAAAGCTTCTTTTGCAGAGGACTAGGGTTCAATTCCAAGAACCCACATGGTAGCTCACAACCATCTGTAACTCCAGTTTCAGTGATCCTGACACCTTTTTCTGGCCCTTGCTGATATTGTACAAATGTGGTGCACAGACATACATGCAGGTAAAAGACCCATGCACATTAAATAAAAACAAATCTTAAAAAATGGAAAAATGCTGGGGAGGATATTGGGGGGAGAGGAAACCTCAAGGTAAAACTAGATACACTAAATCTCATAGAAGAGAAAGTGGGAAATAGCCTTGAACACATTGGTACAGGAGACAACTTCCTTCCTGAATAGAACACCAATGGCTCAGGCTCTAAGAATAACAACTGATAAATGGGACCTCATAGAACTACAAAGTTTCTGTAAGGCAAAGGACACTGTCAATAGGACAAAACAGCAACCTACAGATTGGGAAAAGATCTTTACCAACCCTATATCTGACAGAGGGATAATATCTAAAATATATAAATAACTCAAGAAGCTGGACACCAATAATCCAAATAACACAATTAAAAAATGGGGTACATGGGGGCAACAGCTGGATTTTAAATAAATAAAAATTATAAAAATGGGGTACAGAACTAAACAGATCATTCTCAAGAGGAATCTCAAATGGCTCTGAAGCACTTAAAGAAATGTTCAACATCCTTAGTCATCAGGGAAATGCAAGTCAAAATGACCATAAGATTCTACCTTACACAAATTAGAATGGCTAAGATAAAAAAACCAAAAAACTCAAATCAACAGCACATGCTGGCAAGGATGTAGAGAAAGGGGGAATACTCCTCCGTTGCTGGTGGGAGTGCAAACTTGTACAAACCACTCTGGAAATCAGTCTGGCAGTTCCTCAGAAAATTGGACATAGTTCTACTGGAAGATCCAGTAATACCACTCCTGGGCATATACCCAGAAGATGCTCCAACATGTAATATGGACACATGCTCCACTATGTTCATAGAAGCCTAATTCATAATAGCCAGAAACTGGAAACAACCCAGATGTCCCTCAACAGAGGAATGGATACAGAAAATGTGGTACATTTACACAGAGTCATATTCAGTTATTAAAAACAAGGACATCATACATTTTGTAGGCAAAGTATGGAACTAGAAAATATTCTGAGTGAGGTAACCCAGACCCAAAAGGACATGCATGGTATATACTAACTAATAAGTGGATATTAGCCATAAAATACAGGATACCCATGATACACCCCATAGACCCAAAGAAGTTAAATAAGAAGGAAAGCCCAAGCTAGGATGCCTGAATCTCACTTAGAAGGGGGAATGAATTTGTTATAGGAAGCAAAAGGAGGGAGAGAATAGGATAGGAGGGGGGTATGTCAGGATCAGGTGTGAGGAGAGACAGGAGAGAGGGCCAGAGGGCCAGGAAAATCTGCAGCTGGAGGGGGAGGAGAGGTGGGAGGCATCTTGAGGAGAGGCCAGAGACTTGGGATGGGAGAGGCTCCCAAAAGTTAACACAGGTGACCTTAGCTGAGACCAATAACAGTGGGGCTACAGAACCTAAAGAATCCATCTCCTGTAGCCAGGCAGGACTCCCAGTGGAGGAATAAGGACACCAACCAACCTACAAAACTTTTGATCCAAAATTTGTCCTAACTTCAATTAATGCAGGGACAAAGATGGAACAGAGACTGAGGAAATGGCCAAACAATGATTGGCCCAACTTGAGGCTCAATCCATGGGCAAAAACCAATCTCTGACACTTTTACTGATCTTCTGTTATGCTTGCAGACAGGAGCCTAGCATAAATGTCATCTGAGAGGGTCTACCTAGCCGCTGACTCAGACAGATGTAGAGATCCACAGCCAAATGCTGGATGGAAGTCCGGGGACTCTTATGGAAGAGCTGGGGAAGGATTGTGGACACTGAAGGGGACAGGAACTCCACAGGAAGACCAGAAGAGTCAACTAACCTGAACCCCTTGGAGCTCTCAGAGACTGAGCCACCAACCAAAGAACATATACAGACTGGACCGAGGTCCCCTACACATATGTAACAGATGCACAGCTTGGTCCCCCAACAACTGGAGTGGGGGCTGTCCCTAAATCTGTAGCCTGGATGTGGAATCCATTCCCCAATAGTGCTGCCTTGTCTGTCCTCAGTGGGAGAGGATGTGCCTAATCCTGCAGAGACTTGATGAGCCAGGATGGGGGGAATACCTGGGGGGAATCACCCTCTCAGAGGGGAAGGGCCGGGGAAGGGGAGGGAAAATGGAGGGGAAGAGGGGAGAGCTGTAAGGGGGGACTAGGAGGGGGCAGCATTTGGTATGGAAACAAATTGAAAAAATAATAAAAAATGAATAACCAAACTCATATTTTGTGTAATTAATATATCCTACTTCAAAAGAATTATTAAAAACTGGAGAGAGCAGGGCAGTCATGATGTATGCCTTTATTTTATTTTTTTTTTAAAGATTTATTTATTTATTATATGTACATACACTGTAGCTGTCTTCAGACACTCCATAAGAGGGCATCAGATCTCATTACGGATGGTTGTGAGCCACCATGTGGTTGCTGGGATTTGAACGCAGGACCTTCAGAAGAGCAGTCAGTGCTCTAACCTACTGAGCCATCTCACCAGCCCGATGTATGCCTTTAATCCCAGCACTTGGGAGGCAGAGGCAGATTACTGTGAGTTTGAGGCCAACCTGGTCTACAGAACAAGTTCCAGGACAGCCAGGACTACACAGAGAAACCTTGTCTCAAAAACAACAAACCCCAACCAACCAACCAACCAAACAAACAAACAAAAACTGGAAGAGCTAAATAGAGACAAATGGCACAATTAAATATACTTTTAGAGCCAGGAATTTCAGGCATTGTGGCATGTGCTTACAAACCTAGGCACCCAAGAAGCTGAAGAATGAAGATTATTTGGGTCTAAGTATTTGGGGCAGTCTGGCAATATAGTGAAATCTATCATCAAGGGGAAAAAACTGTGTGTAGGATCATCCCTGTATCTTCAGAAATCATGAGGCTGAGGCAGTGAATTGCTGTGAGTTCAAAGTCAACCTGGCATACATAGTAAGTTTTAGGCCAGCCAGAGCTACATAGCAGTATCTTGTCTCATACACAAAACAAAACACCAAGGAACTGACACAATATTATTTTTAAGATTTAAGAAATTGAGCTGGGTATAGTGGTATACACCTTTAATCCCAGCACTTGGAAGGCAGAGGCAGGTTGATCTTTGTGAGCTCCAGTCCAGTCTGGACTACATAGTGAGTTGTGGGCCCAACTAAGGCATATAGTGGGACACTAGCCCCAAATTATTTTATTTTAATGAAAAATTATTTTATTTGTACGGTGGTTTACCTGAATGTATGTCTGTATACCACATGCATGTCTGGTGCCCATAGAAGCCAGAAGAGTACGGTATCAGATATCCTAGAACTGAAGTTACAGGCAGTTGGGAGCCATCATGTAGGTGGTGTGAACTGAACCCAGCTCATCTGAAGAATAGAAAGTGCTCTCTTAACATCTGAACCATCTCTCCAGTCTAAAATAACACAATCTTAATCTCTCTTTCAACAGAGAGGGTCTCACTATGTAGTTCTGGCTGACCTGGAACTCACTCTGTAGACCAAACTGTCATCTAACTCAAAGATTCACCTGCTTCTGCCTGCCTAGTGCTGGAATTAAAGCTGTGCACCAACAAGCCCAGCTAAAATAACATAGTCTTAAGGACACTTTATGGAGAGCCGAGGGCCTAATTTGCAAATAGGTACAACCAGTTTGTTGGATAATATTTTAAAACTTTAATATGATCATGGAATATAACCTAACAATTCTACTTTTAGCAATTTATGTTAAGAAACATAAAATTTAGAGTGTATTGATGTACAAAATCCTCTAATAATAATATCCAGGGCTAGTATTACCTACTCAGAACAGTGCCTGGTTTACAGAAAATATTTAATACACATTCCTGGAATGAATGCTTTTAAACTCAACAGAAAAAAAGGAAGAGAAAATTATTTTTCAAACTATTATTTGCATTGCATTTATAATACCAAATATATAGAAAACCTTAAATACTATATTTGTATAGTTAAACTACATGTTATAGTCTCTATGCTAAAAAAATCAGTTTATAAAATATTCCTTATTTTATACTTTGTTAAAGTTTTTATTAGTCTATCAAAGGTTCTTAGAATTTGGAGAGCAAAGAAACATATTTTCATGTGATTAATCCAGCACCTCATAAACCTAATTGATGAGAGTCCTGTTTTTTCATGACATTTATTTAAACAGACCTATTGTTTTATAGACTTTGAGAAATAAGTAATATGTACATGATATAAATCTCAAAAGGAATGTTGTGGTTTGAAAGAAAATGCCCCCCCCATTAGGTTGGAGAGATGGCTCAGTGGTTAAGGGCACTGATTGCTCTTCCAGAGGTCCTGAGTTCAATTCCCAGCAACCACATGGTGGCTCACAACCATCTGTAATAGGATCAGATGTCCTCTTCTGGTGTGTCTGAAGACAGCTACAGTGTACTTATGCATATAAATAAATAAATACGTAAATAAATATTTTTTTAAAAAGACATACATTCAGTGTTGTTTGTTGTAAAGCTTCACTCATGGTGGTAAAATACTAGAAGCAAGGCCAGAAGGATGGCTTGTTGCCAAGTCTCATGGCCTGATTTCAATCTCTGGGACCCACATAGTGGAAGGAAAGAAGAGATTCCTGCAAGTTGTCCTTTGACCTCCACATACAAGCCGTGACACACATGCCGTTGTTCCAAATATTAAAAATTAGAAAAAAAGAAAATGGCCCCCATAGACTCATAGGGAGTGGCACTATTATTAGATGTGGCCTTGTTAGAAGAAGTGTGTCACTGTAGGGGTGGGCTTTGAGGTTTCAGATGCTCAAGTCAGGCACAGAGTCTCTCTTGCTTCTTGCTGCCTTCAGATCCAGATATAGAATTCTTGGATCCTTCTCTAGCAACATGTCTGTATCCATGTCTGATGTGCTTCCTGCCATAGTGATAATGGACTAAACCTCTTAACTTGTAAGCTGGGCCCAATTAAATATTTTACCCTAATTAGAGTTGCCTTGGTCATGATGTCTCTCCACAGCAATAGAAACTCTAAGACAAGGAGATACATGAAATTGTTAACAGCATATATTTCTAGATATATAATTCTGAATAGCTTTTTTTTCTGATTTTTCCAAAAAATCTTTCTAATAAATATTACTTTTGTAATCAAATCTGTAGTAAAGCTATTTATGTTTTTATTATGTACCTTTCAAAAGGAAAAATTAAAACAGGATTTAAGATGTAAAAATAATTTAATCTTATTTTAAGCATATAACACATTCTCTAGCTCTTGAAATCTGTTGAGTCAGATACCACACTCCCCCCATTAAGTCTTCTAGTTCTTCAGTGGACTGGTTCACCCACCAAAAAGCTAAGAAAAGAAGATATAATGGTTACTGTTCAACTGTTTACATTCCTATCCATTCTTTCAGTCTTCATAATGTTACTATATAATCATATTATCTGTTCAAATGTGGTGTGTATTGTGTGTGTGTGTGTGTGTGTGTGTGTTCTTCTGGCACATGTGGATGGTGGTGTATGAACACACATATATTTGGGAACGAATACTCTTGTGTGAATGCCTATAGAGGCCAGAGCTTGGTATCAGGTGTCTTCTTCAAAGATTCTTCAATTTTTTTAGTTCAAAGTCTAAGTTAAGTGAAGAGGCTTGGTCTAAAAAATAAACCAGAGGGACTTGAGAGATGGTTAAGTTGATAAGTGTTTATTGCTATGCAAGCTTAAGGACCAGAGTTCAGATTCCAGGACTCATGTAAAAAGACAGGCATAGTCATGCTCACCTGTAACCCACCCAGTGCTGTAGGGGCCAAAAGCAGAAAGACTCCTGGGCTTGTTGGTTTCTAACCTTCCCTGGATTCAGTGAGAGACACTGTCTCCACAGGAATGAGGTGGTAAGTTATATAGTCTAACACCTCATGTCCTCTTATGGCCTCAGACACACATGTATGAACACATACATGTGCACAAGCCACACACACACATGTACCATGCTCACATATATTAACATAAAGCACACACACACACACACACACACACACACACACAAATGTACTTGTAGTGGGGTTTAGAATTTGTAGTAGAGTATGATTAGATAACTTTATCAATTGAGCCATCTCTGAAGACCCTACATTTAGTTCTTAATAACAATTTGGGCTAAAATGTATGCCTTTTACAAGCTGTTTGTTTTCCTCAATAGTGTTTCATCAATATGTTTCCACATAAGTATCCTTTCACATAAACATGGAATCTATATGAATATGCAATACTTTATTTCACCAGCTCAGACTAATGAACATTATGTTGTCTCTGTGGCTTTTTCTCAACATTATAAACCATGCTACATTTCCATGCATATGTATGTTTGTATACTTGTTAGTGCCAGTGAGTCCTCTTGGCTGCTAGAATTGCTTCCAGAGAGTTGGGTGATTTACCAGGTTTCACAGATGATTGACTCAGGTAATGAACTGATTCATTACAGCTGCAGCTAGTGGTAAATAGAGGTATTCAGGATGAAGGGAACACAGAGAGGCTACTGTAGTCTCTACTGTGAAATACCCTAACAAGGAGTGTTACTGAGATCCCACTGTGTGTCCACTACAATGCTCCCTTTATGACTATAGATTCAAGACTTCCTTTATTTCTACAATGAAAATTTAAGTGTTTTAATTTGCTGGCTTTTGCACTCTTTCTCAAAGAAATCATGTATCTCCTATATCTACCACTTTTTCTTTTTCTTTTTTCTCTTTTAAAAAAATATTTTATTTTTAATTTATTCTTTACACTCCATATTCCATTCCTTGCTCCCCTCATCCACCCTCTAACTGCTCCACATCCGACACCTCCTCCTCAACCCACCTAGTCTCCATGTGGATACCCCCACCCCACCTGACCTCTAAACTCCCTGGAGCCTCCAGTCTCTTAAGGGTTAGGTGCATCATCTCTGAATGAACACAGATCTGGAAGTCCTCTACTCTATGTGTGTTGGAGGCTTCATATCAGCTGGTGTGTGCTGCCTGTTTGGTGGTCCAGTGTCAGAGATCTCGGGGGTCCTCATACAGGGTTGCCCTCCTCCTCCTCCTCCTCCTCCTCCTCCTCCTCCTCCTCCTCCTCCTTCTCCTCCTCCTCCGCTTCTTTCAGCCTTCCCTAATTCAACAACAGGGGTCAGCTGCTTCTGTCTATAGGTTAGGTGCAAATATCTGCATCTGATTCTTTCAGCTGCTTGTTGGGTTTTTCGGAGGGCAGTCATGATATATTCCTAAATGTTATTTTCACTAAACTATTTACCTCTGTTAAAGTACTGCTTGCTTTTTAAACCATGTATGACATATCTTTTATGTTTTTGTCAATGTCTCTTGTGTTTTGTGTTTCATTTATGTGAGTGTTTGCTTTCAGATTGTCACGTTTTTCTTGAGAAGGAGAAAAAAGATCTTTCTTACCACGCAATATCTGTTTAGTTTTCACTTCATACAAGGAATATAGCCACCATGTGATACATATGTAAACTTGCCACCCAGAAACTCCCTTGAAAAAAAGACTTGTTACCCTAAGTGCTCAGGGCACTGTAAGCAGACAGCTTCTAGAGTTAACTCCTTCAGAGCTTGCCTCTGCTGCAAAGGGCTGCCCTTTACTTCTTTTCGCAGCCCTCACCCAATAATGTTCAAAATGATGTTATGATGGTCTTTTCAGGGTACTATAGGACGAATCTGATGGGGTCAGTCAAGGCTTGGTGGGACTTGTAAGGAGGTTCATATCTTTCCCTCTGCCTTTTACAGACATTAATACTTAATTATAATACTCTAAATACCAAATTCCTACCTCCTTGTGTGCTTCTAGAACACCTAACCTATAGCATACCCTTTTCACAAGATTACAATTTCTACATATTTGTCCAGTTCAAAATCCAGAGTATCTGGGTAGTCCTTGTTTTTTCTAATCTTGGAATGTTTCTGCTTTGTTAAGTAATCTATGAACTAAAACCAAGTTATTGACCCCAATCACCATACCTTATAATAATGATAGCTCAGAAAATGGTAACCATTGTAAATATTACCATTTTGAAAGGGGGACAACAAGAGACACAAGGGGGGAAAATTCTGGAATCCTACTAGGCAAACCTTGATTAGATTCATATTCTGCATTTCAAGAGAACTTCTCTGGTCAATTGTCCATTGTCTATGAGGCTCTTCAAGTCTTGTATTCACTATGGCTGCCTCTGCAACAACTGTTAAGGAACACACCCTACTTAAAGGTCTTCAGAGCTGGTGGGCTACTGGAAGGTCAAAGTATTTAAATATTATTTACGATGGATAGCTCATTTAATGCCAGCTTGTTTTTTTTCCCTTGGCAATACATTTCTCTCAAAATCATAGCTAATAATAACCAGTGAACTTAGAAGAATTTTTCTTTTGATTCCACATTGCTACTTTCTACTCATATCTACTTAGGCTTGAAAACTGGACAGTGAAATTTGTAGCCTCATCTCTTGATATGTTTGGTTGCTGTCATAGGTTTCTCCTTGTGCTCTGTCTCTTATTACACAGTGAGGCTTTTTAAAAGGGCCTTTCAGAGTTTTTCTACTAGAGTGAGTTTCCTTGAAACTCTTCATTAATTTCAAATCAGCAGCTGATGGGGAGCCTGAATATTTCTACTTCTCCAACCCCTCTCATATCCTCTCCCTATTGTATAGTAGCTTACGTGAGGCAGCAGAGAATAGTCATTAGTGCTATAGTGACAAAAAGAGCAAAAATGGCTGCTGGAGGTATGGAGCTCTTGAAGAAATCTGACAGGTGATTTTTAAACTTGGTCATCTGAGGTCTCTGGAGTCCTGTAGAAAGAGAATGTGCATTTATTGAGGAGAAGTCAAGGTAATCAAATAGTAGCCTCAGATATTATGGTTTTGGAATTGCCCAGAACTTATGATATGTGTACTTGCTGTGCTGCCTCAAGCTAACAAAACCCCCATTATTTTAGAAAGGTATTATAACATGGATATCACTTTGTGTCATCATTCAAATGGGAAAAATGTTCATCTCAAATATCTGAAGGGGTACTTTGTGAAAGAGAAGTATAAACAATCTCTAGACAATCTCTAGACAATCTCTAGAGTATGTTTGAAAGTGTTAAAACGAGGCTAAGTGAAGTTAATGTCCCCCAAATAGAAAGAAGGCCATCATCCCTGTGTATAGAAGAAGAAGGGGTAAAGAAAATTGGGAAAAAAGAAATTTTGGGTGAGCCTGCTGATCAACATGAGGCTAGAGATATTGAGTCTTCCCTTTAGAATATTTGAGGCAGAGGATTTGATGTGATGCCAAGGAAAGAGGCCAGAGAACACAAAACTTTCTGCTACATGAAATTCAGAGATATGACCCTTTGTATATGTTCTGCCCAGGGAGTGGCACTATTAGAGGGTGTGGCCTTGCTGTAGTGGGTGAGGTCTTGTTGGAGTAGGTGTGTCACTGTGGGTGTGGGCTTTAAGACCCTCACTCTAGCTGCCTGGAAGCCAAAATTCTGCTAGCAGCCTTCAGATGAAGATGTAGAACGTTCAGCTCCTCCTGCACTATGCCTGCCTGGATGCTACCATGTTCCTGCCTTGATAGTGGACTGAACCTCTTAACCTGTAAGTTAGCCCCAATTAAATGTTGTCCTTATAAGAGTTGCCTTGGTCATGGTTTCTGTTCACAGTAGTAAAACCCTAAGTCAGAAGTTGGTACCAGGGACTGGGGTATTGCTGTGATAGGCCTGACCATGCTTTTATTTGAAAGAATGTGGATTTTGGGACTTTGGATTTTGAACACAGTGGAATGCTTTAAATATGGCTTAATGGGCTGTCCTAGTAGGAATATGGAAGACTTTGTTACTGAGAATGATTTGAATTATTCAGACCTGGCCTAAGAGGTTTCAGTGAAGAATTTCAATTTATGGCCTACAGACTGTTTTGTAGTATTTTGGTGAAGAATATGGCAACTTTTGCCTTTGCCTGAAGTCTGCCTGAGGCTAATGTAAAGAGACTCAGATTAATTGCATTGACAAAGGAAGTCTCAGAAATGCCCATCATAGACTGGTTAAGTCTCATTTTAAACAAGCATAGCAAGCTGAGAAAGGGAAAATATTATATGGTTTGATTTTTAAAGGGGCAGAAAAAAAAGCAGATCTCACCGGACGTGGTGGTGCACGCCTTTAATCCCAGCACTCGGGAGGCAGAGGCAGGCAGATTTCTGAGTTCGAGGCCAGCCTGGTCTACAAAGTGAGTTCCAGGACAGCCAGGGCTATACAGAGAAACCTTGTCTCGAAAAACAAAAACAAAAAAAAAAGAAAAAAAAAAGAAAAGAAAAGCAGATCTCTGAGCTCAAGGCCAGCCTAGAACCAAGCAAGTTTCTAGGTGAAGAAAAACTTAAATCCAGGCTTGGTGGACCACACCTTTAATCCCAGTGTTTAGGAGACAGGCATGCATATCTCTGAGTTCAAAGTCAGTCTACAGAGCAAGTTTCAGGACAGCCAAGCTTAGCAAGTGAAGGAGTTGGAAAACTGAAAGCTGGTGATACTGTAATAAAACAAGGAGAGGGGAGCATGTTCCAGCTCCTGCAAGCAGCAGAACTTGGCAGCTTCAGCCATGTGGCTCTGGCTTTAGAGTTAAGAATAGAAGGGACTACTGGGATAATTGATGCTGGTTAGCTGGAGCTAAGTAATTAGTAGTGATTAAGAAGAGACCAGCATCGCTGAGGTGAAATCTTCTGGGAAGTCTTTTCTGAGAGCACAAAGAAGCAATGTTCCAGAGGTAGCCAAGGTTGTACCTTATGTTGCAGCTGTACTTGGTAATGTTTAAGAGTCACCAGGTGTTACTGGTTTTCAAGGTATGAAAGGGTCATGGAGAGTAGCATGACCTCTGTGAGAGGCCATGGAAGGCCAATGGTGAAGGTGCAGCCTCAGTTGTAGTTGACATCCCAGGACTGAAGGGGCAATGCAAAGATGTTGAGGCTTGGCACTATGAAAGAGCCTATGAGAGGCTATTGGTGAAACCTAGTTGTAGTGGAAGACCCCAGTGTATTGGAGATGTACCAAGAACAGCAGAAGCAGTGAAGTGGATCAACCTGAGCTTAGAGTGTTACAGAGGACAGAGCTTGAGAAGTTATGCCAGCTCTTTGGAGGAGCCCAGAAAATCACGTGTGGATCCCAGACACTGAAACAAGAAGCTGTAACATTGAAGTTGCCTTGGAGACCCCAAGATGTTCAAGATGCCAGAGCTGTGGGCTATCTGCTGAGGAAAGATGCTAACAGGGAGTGGAACCAGCCCAAGAGAAGAAATAAGTTTGTTGCGGTCAACAAAGATGAAAAGGGAGTTGGAGATCTGAAGACCATGTTGACATTAGATATGGAGATGCAGAGTTTGGAGTTTGCCCAGCTGGTTTCCTGTCTTGCTTAGGGGATTACAGTTAAGTGATCATATGAGTCTCAGAAGAGACTTTGAACTTTGGACTTTTAACATTGTTGATACTGCTACAGACTATGTGGACTTTGGAAGTTGGACTGAATGTATTTTGTATTATGTTATGGCTAGATATGGCCCCCATATGTTGTGTGTAGTTTTAGTCAATTGCTTTTGTGTCTTAGTGAGATTATGATGGAACTATATAGAATATGGTTTTTTTTGCCTTTTTAAAAAAAAAGATTTATTTATTTATTATTTATTTTATTTATGAGTACACTGTAGCTATTTTCAGACACACCAGAAGAGGGCATTGGATCCTAATAGAGATGAACCACTATGTGGTTGTTGAGAATTGAATTCAGGATCTCTGGAAGATCAGTCAGAGCTCTTAACCACTGAGCCATCTATCCAACAGCTTGTAGTTTTAAAAACATGCTACTGACTTAGCTCAGGAGCTGCCACCACACTACCGACCCCTTCCAGCTTAGCTCATCATTGCTTGCAAACATCTTCCAACCCCGTCTTTTTTTCTACCCACCTATGCTCCATGGATAAAAAATTAGTCAGGCAGCTTTATTATTTTAAGCTTTCCTTTTGTGGCACAATTTTTGGGTGCAGAATCTCCTTATTAAACCACCATCTCTGGCTTTACTTCTGCCCCAAACTCAATGGCCTCTTCCAATCAGCCCTTGCCAAACATCTCTGGCAACCTGTCTGCAGTGGGGCCACAGGCTCTGGCTGTCCTGAGGCCTTATATGACTTCTGCTTTTTTACTAGTTCCAAAGCATGGTAGAAAAGCCTCATCTCTTCCCCTGTATCTGCCTTTTCCTCCTGGGACCTGGAAGTTCCACCTGTCCATTCTGTCCAGAAATTGGCTCTTGGCCTCTTTATTAACAACTCAAGAACCAGACCTTAGTAGTATCAGCACCTCCTTCTACACCTCACCTTTTCTGTTCAGTAAACAAACAAACAAAAAACAACAAAAACAAAAAACAACGTCTTCTCCCAGATATAAATTGAACAAAACCATAACAATTAAGTAAATTACAAACCATGAGGTACAAATGACATCCAGAATTAAGTAAATTACACACCATGAGGTACAAATGACATCCAGCCAATCAATTTGTCAATTAGACAAAGTACTCTACCATATTTCCTAACTGAAAGAATTATGATTTTATCCCTGGTTTATATTTAGATTTTATCCTGTGTTTGCCACCTGAAAACCATGTCATCCACTCTATAAACTCCCTATGTTAATCAACTTGAGTTTAATTATGAGAATAAAACTAGTTTTCAACCCCATCAAAAATCTGAGAATGACTTAAACATTACCTGAGTAAACACCACCCATAGACTCATATGTTTGAACAAGCCTATGGGGGCCAGGGAATGTAATATGATGGTTTGTATATGCCCAGCCCAGGGAGTGGCATTATTAGAGGGTGTGGCCCTGTTGTAGTAGTTGTGACCTTGCTGGAATACGTGTGTCACTGTGGGTATGGACTTTTAAGACCCTCTAGGTGCCTGGAAGCCAGTATTCTACTAGAGCAGTCTTGAGATGAAGAAGTAGAACTTTTAGCAAATCCTGTAACATGCTTGCCAAGATGCTGCCATGTTTATGTCTTGATAGTGGACTGAACCTCTGAACCTGTAAGCTAGAGCCAACTAAATGTTGTCCTTATAAGGGTTGCCTTAGTCATGGTGTCTGTTCACAACAGTGAGACCCTAACTAAGACAAGAGGGTTCATTAATACAACCATTTATAGAACTGGAACTCTGGGATGGATCAGATCAGCTTGTATGTGTCTTGTGGAAATGGAGCTTTGAGGGATTCCCACTCTGGATCAGTTGACTATCACCTTTTTTAAAAAGCAATATACAGCATACCAACAGCCAATATCAAATTAAATGGAGAGATACTTGAAGCAATCCCACTAAAATCGGGGACAAGATAAGGATGCCCACTTTCCCCATATCTATCCAATATAGTACTTGAAGTGCTAGCTACAACAATAAGACAAGAAAAAGAGATCAAGGGGTTATAAATTGCCAAAGAGGAAATAAAGGTATCACTATTTGCAGATGATATGATAGTATACATTAGCGACCCCAAAAATTCTAGCAGAGAACTTCTCCAGTGGATAAACAACTTAAGCAAAGTGGATAGATATAAAATTAGCTCAAATAAATCAGTAGCTTTCCTTTATACAAATGATAAACAGGCTTAGAAAGAAATTAGGGAAACAACTCCCTCAACAATAGCCACAAATAATATAAAATATCTTGGGGTAACTCGAACCAAACAAGTAAAAGATCTGTATGACAACAACTTCAAGTCTCTCAAGAAAGAAATCAAAGGAGATCTCAGAAAATGGAGAGATCTTCCATGCTCATGGATTGGCAGAATTAACATGGTAAAAATAGCCATCCTACCAAAGGCAATCTATAGATTCAATGCAATCTCCATCAAAATCCCAACACAGTTCTTCAAAGACATGGAATTCTTAAATTCATTTGAAAAGGCAAAAACAAAACAAAAAACACACCAAAAACCAAAACCAACAACAAAAAAACAGAATAGCTAAAAAAAAATTTAATAATAAAAGAATAGCTGGAGGAATCACCATCCCTGACCTCAAGTTTTACTACAGAGCAATAGTGATAAAAACTGCATGGTATTGGTACAGAGACAGACAGGTTGATCAATGGAATTGAACTGAAGACCCAGAAATAAAACCACACACTTATGGACACTTGATATTTGACAAAGGAGCCAAAAATATACAATGGAAAAAAAGAGAGCATCTTCAACAAATGGTCTAACTGACTGCCAATATGTAGAAGAAAGAAATTAGAACCCGTATTTGTTACTTTGCACAAAGCTCAAGTCCAAGTGGATCAAGGACCTCAACATAAAACCTGATATACTGAATCCAATAGAAGAGAAAGTGGGAAAGAGCCTTGAACTCATTGGCACAGGGGGAAATTTCCTAAATAGAACTTCAATGGCTCACACTCTAAGATCAAGAATTGATAAGTGGGACCTCATGAAACTGGAAAGCTTCTATAAGGCAAATGATATAGCCAATAAGACAAATTAGCAAACAACAGATTGTGAAAAAAATCTTCACTAACCCCACATCAATAGAGGGCTAATATCTAAAATATATAAGGAACTCAAGAAGCTAACCATCAAAAAAACCAAACAACCCAATCAAAAAATGGGGTATAGAACTAAACTGAGAATTCACAACAGAGGAATCTTGAATGGCTGAGAAACACCTAAAGAAATGTTCAAAGTCCTTAGTGATCAGTGAAGTGCAAATCAAAACGATCCTAAGACTCCACCTTACACTAATCAGAATGGCTAAGCACATGTTGCTCAGGTGACAGCACATGTTGTCGAGGATGTGGAGAAAGAGGAACACTCCTCCGTTGGTGGTGGGATTGCACGCTGGTACAACCACTCTGGAAATCAATCTGGAGGTTCCTCAGAAAATTGGAAATAGAAGACCTGAAGACCCAGCTATACCACTCTTGGGAATATACCCAAAAGATGACCCAACATGCCACAAGGGCCAAGTGTTCCACTATGTTCATAGCGATGTTCATAGTAGCCTTGTTTGTGATAGCCAGAAGCTGGAAACAACCCAGATGTCCCACGACAGAAGAATGGATACAGAAAATGTGGTTCATTTACACAATGGAATACTACTCAGCTATTAAGAATGAGGACATCCTGAGTTTTGCAGGTAAATGGATGGAACTTGAAAATATCATCCTGAGTGAGGCAACACAGACCCAAAAGAACGTGCATGGTATGTACTCAATAATAAGTGGATATTAGCCAAAAAATGTGCTGAATACCCAAGATACAGCCCACAGAACTCAAAAAGGTTAGCAAGCTAAATGGCCCAAGTGAGGATGCTTCAGTCCCACTTGGGAGAGAAAAGAAAGCAACCACAAGGGGGGAGGGAGGGACCTGGGAAGGAAAGTGAAAGTAGGGGGCAGAGAGGGGAACATGATTGGGTATTGGGTGGAGGAAAAGGACTGAAATCCCTGAGGGCCAGTAGAAAGAATGAAAACATGTAACCTTGGGAGATAGGAGGTTGGACAGACCCTGCAGAATGTACCAGAGACCTGGGAGGTGAGAGCCACCCAGGACTCAAAGGGAGGGACCTTAGATGAAATGCCCTACAGTGGGGAGAGGGAATTTATAGAGCCCACTTCCAGCAGGAAGACAGGGTATCAAGTGAGGGATGAGGTTGCCATCCCACAGTCAAAACTCTGACCCATAATTGTTCCTGTCTGAAAGAACTGCAGGGATGGAAATGGAGAGGAGCCTGAGGAAAAGAAGGCCCAGCAACAGGCCCAAAGAGGGATCCAACTCAAGGGGAGACTACAAGACCTGACGCTATTACTGAGGCTGTGGAGCACTCACAAAAAGGGACCTATCATGACTGCCCTCCAAAAGACCCAACAAGCAGTTGAAAGCATCAGATGCAGATGTTTGCACCCAACCAATGGACAGAAGCTGCTGGCCCCTGTGGTTGAATTAGGGAAAAGCTGGAAGAAGCTGAGGAGGAGGTCGACCCTGTAAGAGGACCAGCAGTTTCAATTAACCTGGATCCCCATATCTCTCAGATACTGGAACACCAACCAGGCAGCATACACCAGTTGATATGAGGCCCCCAACACATATACAGCAGAGGACTGCTGGGTCTGGGTTTAGTCAGAGAAGATGTACCTAACCCTCAAGAGACTGGAGGCCTCAGGGAGTTTAGAGGTGTGATGTGGTGGGTGTGGGGGGTGGTGACATCCTCGGTGAGGAGATATTGGATGTGGAACAGTTGGAGGGTGGATCGGGAGGGGAATAAAATATGGAGTTTAAAATAAATAAATAAATAAATAAATAAATAATAAAAATAAAAGAAGGTATGCTTTTTTTAAAAAAAATCAATTTTACTACCTTTGTGAAACCTTCACTTAGTTCACCTGGAACAACTTTAATTGTTCTGTTGTCCTTGGGAACATTTGTCAAAATAGCATGAAAGCAGTTTTTTTTTCCTAACCTGAGACTTGAGTCTCTTGTCTTTTGATGTCAGAAATATTCTTCCTAATAGCAAATACACCCATTGCACCTGATTTCAATCCTGTTTTTTCTTTCATTTCAAAGGTAAGTAAAGCTGAAGGAGGAGTAGCTGTCTCTAACAAGAGACAAGCCAGAGGGCACAAGAGCAGTCCTATGCAGAACAGCTTCAGAGGCTTCATGAACTCTTGTTTTGTCTGAAAAGTCAGAACAGAGTCTCATTCAACTTATATTGAAAAAAGCTTCCCAACTGCCACACAGAAAAGTAATTCATTGATTTCTACCAGTGAATCTTGAACACAGTCTGTGGGTTCTCCAAACCAATAAAACTCGCATAAAACTATGTGCTTGTTGGGTACCATTCAAGTATATTTTTTTCACTTTTGAATCCTACATTTTATCTGTCAGAGTAATCCTGTTAGCTTTATGAACTTCGCATAACCCATCATCATCATCTTGTTTTTGCTTCCCTTCAGCTTTTTCTACAGTAAGCAAGCAGATCTTATAAGTAGTAGTCAGAATTGGTCTTTGATCTCATGTCCTACTAAGCTTTCCTTGGTCACTGTGATTCAGCTCCATGACTTATTCTTTCCTTGGAGCTGTTTCACTTGCCATCCCTGTTTCAAAGAATTCTCCCCAGCCTAGACATGTATGTCTATGTCTTCTTACTTCACATGTTTAAAGTGCTCAAATGTCATTTTCTTGAGGTAGATTTCCTTGCAATCCCTTTATAAAAGTTGTCCCACTTTCAAACAAACCACCAAGTCACTTTACCTTCTTGAGTTTTCTTCATTAACTTCATCAAATCTAGTTAATCTACTTCATTATTTAGTTTATTCTGTGGTTTTCTGAACTATGGTATGTTCTCCATGAATACAGAGATTTCTTTCCTGTTTGGTTTGCTATTGAACATTACCTATGACATATTCAAGTATTTAATATTTTTATTTTAATCTATGTACTATTGTGTATGTTTAGGAACATATATGCCATTATGTACACATAAGGCCAACTTTTGGAATTGAGCCCATTTTCTCATTTTATTTGGCATCCAGGGATTAAACTCAGGTTGTTAGTCTTGTGAGGTAAGTGGTTTTATTCACAGAGCCATATTTCCAGCCCAATCATTTCTTTTGAGTAAATGAATGGTTGGTGTCTCTCATGAATGAGGAATAGTCACAATCATAAATAATCTAATAGTCATTCACTTTCATTTCAATATCCAACAGGCAAAAGGCTGAAAAACCTGAAATCCTACCTTTTCCAACTAGCCAAACTTGCTCTAGAAAACCTATATTGGCCTTGGAAGGCATCATTCTTGGCATGAAAAGCCTTGATGAAATTTAGATGACCTAACATGACAGCTAATCTTACTCAAGATGGGAGAAAGAATGGCTTCTCAGTAACTCAGCAAGAAGTCAGTCATTGGTAGAGCTGGAAGCTGTGCTGTCAGTGGTGTAAATATAACAATTCATTTGTATATTTTAGCCAGGTTGTTCAGGTCATTTTTGAGTAAGTGAGGAGAAACCCTTCTATTTTACACTCCCACTCCCCAGGGTTACAATATTAGATCTATTTAACAAAAGGTTTTCTAGAATGCTATTGTGAATGTTTACTAATTTGGTTATGTAAAACAGTTATGTCAGAACACCTATAGCTATAAATTTCTGGGTTCTAAGGTCAAAGGCCTTATGTCTCTGGTTCTCTTGACTTGGTATTACAGACTTCTGATTCAGTCACCCCAGCCCATGATTCTTTGACACTCAAGGGCCCAAGACTACTAGCACTAGAAAACTTTTTCCTCACATATTGACAATTTTCATCCAAGTGGAACAAAAAGACCCCAACCATCTCATTGATACCAATATTTTGGGCTTTCTTTACTTAAGATATTTTAATAGATATGTTTATTTATATTTGGAAGGGGCTTAAAGAGAGGTTGATCTGGTGTAAAGCCACTTACCTGAAATTAACTAAGAACAAATGTAACCAATGAAACAGTGGGATTAGACTTTGGTATTCAGAGGCTAAAAGCCTTCAGAAGAAGATAACCAGTCATCCTCTTAAGTCTCTGGAATTCCGGCTAGAATCCCACCATTCTATGATATCATTAACCACTTTTGACACCCATGTAGGCTCTAGTTGGTAGTTAAATGAACAGACAGCTTTTTTTCCACCCAAGCATGAATATGTGAGCTGATACTTAAATTCATTCTCACACTAATAGTCTCTTAGGTGTGAAGAATTCCAAAATATTTTTTCACTACATGGTATTTGCTATACCTTATAATAATGCGTATATCAAGTTTTAATGAATAAAATGGTATTTCATATTATTAGTGGAAAATCATTTAATATGACAGGATTAAGGATAATTAGCTAGGAAATAGAGGATACATAGGAAGGGAAAGAGATTTTTCCCTCAGTTATGATTTCCATCTCTTACTGGCTGGTACTCAGGAATTTTTATATAACTGACTAGATCACCTGCAAAAATACTTGCGATCTCTTTTCTAAGATCACAAAAAGTTATGAAAATGGCTAGTGAACTATGTCTTAAGGTCAATCTCCTTGTGAATTGAGTAAATAACAATTTTGCTTAATGATTATTATCTTAACTAGCATCTTTTCATCAGATAGTAATCTATATAATGTACCTTAAAATATTTCCTCTTCAGGACTCCTGGGTCTGTGTTCATTCAGAGATAATACACCTAACCCTCACGGGACTGGATGCCCCAGGGAGTTTAGAGGTCAGGTGGGGTGGGGGATGGGCGCATCCATGTAGAGGCAGGGATGGGTTGGGGAGGAGGTGTGGGACACCGTACAGTCAGAGGGTGGATGGGGGGAGCGGGGAATGGAATATGGAGTGTAAAAATGAATTAAAAATAAAATAAAATTTAAAAATTTCCTCTTCAATGATAAAATTATTTGGAAAAGAAAAATAAATATACTAGTGAAGTGGAAACTTAAATGCTCTTTGGAAAGTCAGTTGTATTGAATGGTGTTTTGCTAAAGCAGAGTCATGAAGGGATGTGTCACTGAAGCAGACACAGGTGAAAGGATGTTCTGCTAAAGCAACCACATGAAAAGACACATGATGAAGGATTCTTCACTAATGACACGCATGTATGGGTCTGCCTTACACTGTTTAGTTGAGCTGCATTTGTCAGGATTCCATATCAAGAAAAGAAACAAACAAACAAACAAAAAAAAACTGGCGGTGTGCTATAGTTTCTTGCCACTTCTAAGGACTCTGATTGGTAGAGTGATGTCAGCTGAGACAGAGACACGTGCAAAACATGTGGTGAGGCAAGACCTGTGGAGGACATGTGATGTTTGGAGGGAGAATAGATAGGACTCAGTGGACTGGGAAAGGAGCTTGAGGTTTGGCTTGTCGAGGCTTGGCTTGCTGGTAGAGCTAGCTGTATAGTTTCTTGGTTTGGTGCCTTTGCTGAACTTTGCTTTGCTGAGAGAGGCATGGCAAAGAACTCCTGGAATCCCTCCTGGTCCTTCCTGCTGATTTGGTCAAGGCCTAGCTGTTCTTGCTAGGTCATGCCACCACTGCTGCTATCCTGACACTATTGAACTGGACTGCTGGGATATCTGTGAAGTGAAGAGCTGCCACTGTTGACCCGTGGACCAAACTGCTGATTTCCTGACAATGCAGATGAAATTTTCTCCACGGAACCATTTCTAAAACAGGTTCACCTCTGTTGGGTGGTGGGATAGAAGGGAGGTTAAAGTGTTTTAAAATCATCATTAAAAGTAGGCTTTGAAAAAATTACATACCAGTGCATATTTTCCATAATAACTAAGTTTAGTTGCAGACTAAATAGCTTCAAAGCCCTCAAAATCACATATTGAACTACTGCTAATGCACTCAGGAGTAGTCTCTAATGCTCACACTTGGGTCTTCTCTTGATATTTAACAAATAACACCACTAACCGTGCTTCACTCTGATTCATTCTGAAATTTTACTTGGCAGTCAAGAACCTAGGTATGTCTGAGCACAGGCCTCTGTGACTCATCAGGCTACACTGACAGCAATATTAACTGGCATTTCTTACTACTGATTTCAGAATGATAGAATATTTCTTGGGATGCACTGAAGTAGCAGCCCTTTGCTACAGTAACGTGATAAATACTATATGGGGTTAGGGGGACATGGCTTAGTGAGATTGTGCTTGCCTAGTATGTGTGAGATCCTAGGCTTATTCATAGTAATGAGAAAAAGGTCTTTGTTGATTAAGGACAAACAGAAATTAAAGTGTCTTTGGGGCTTAGAATTTTTTTCCTAAGGTATCACAGATTACACATCAAAATCTTTTGAGAATGGGACGGTTAATGTTCTAAAAAAAACCTTTCAGGAAGACTGCTGAGCATTAAGATACTGTGAGCATAGTGGATTCATACAGAAAGAGAACCTTAAAGGGCCACATCACAGAAAGGGAATATGAAATAAAGTTAGCAGAAGCAAGTGCTCCTTGGAAGTCTGAAGGATAAGCTGAAACCCAGTGAGTTGGACTAAAAGCTTTAGTTTTGTTGTAGTTTTTAAATATGCTCTCACTATGTATCTTTGGCTGGTCTGTAATTTGCTATGTAGACCAGGCTAGCCTCAAACTCATAGAAATCTGCCATAGAAGCCTTTCCAGTGCTAGGATTAAAGATGTGAGCCACTATACCTAGTAATTCAGTTCTTAAATACTTTCAGATTTGGTGTTGGTATTATTTGTATGAAAAATTAACCTTCAAAGAGCTAAGTACACCTTTCCTAGAATTTGAAAGAGCTGAAGGATCCAGCAAGATCTGTAGGAGTTTCAAACTTGAATACTTCCCTGTGCTCTTTAGGATAGCTGATAGGTAGTGAGGCTGGTATAAGTTGGTAATTAGCACCCTGTGCTTGATTGTTCCATGTATAAAAAGAATATGACTGCTACATAAAGTATCTATTCTATGTAAAAAATATTTCCACATTTAGCTGAGTGACTTTTGGACGTCAAGTGAACATTGCTGAGTGGTGCCTTGTACTTGCTATAAAGTTCTGCTATCACTGTGTTGAAATTTCTAATGATTTTTATTGTTGACTTTGCATTTTTTAGGGAAATTAAATGGGACAATGCAGTATGAACATGAACAGAGTAAATTAATGCAGCACACATGTTCTCTTCCATTCTCTGTAACAGTTTGCACATGGTATTCACAAAGCCCATGCATGCAGGATTTCAGAAAGTTTCAAAGAGTGTCAGGAGTCATCTAGGAAAGGCTAATACCAGTGGTGTTATTTGTTAAATATCAAGACAGGACCCATTTGTTAGAACCAAGTGTGAGCATTAGAGACTACTCCTGAGTGCATTAGCAGTAGTTCAATATGTGATTTTGAGGGCTTTGAAGCTATTTAGTCTGCAACTAAACTTAGTTATTATGGAAAATATGCACTGGTATGTAATTTTTTCAAAGCCTACTTTTAATGNCATTAAAAGTAGGCTTTGAAAAAATTACATACCAGTGCATATTTTCCATAATAACTAAGTTTAGTTGCAGACTAAATAGCTTCAAAGCCCTCAAAATCACATATTGAACTACTGCTAATGCACTCAGGAGTAGTCTCTAATGCTCACACTTGGGTCTTCTCTTGATATTTAACAAATAACACCACTAACCGTGCTTCACTCTGATTCATTCTGAAATTTTACTTGGCAGTCAAGAACCTAGGTATGTCTGAGCACAGGCCTCTGTGACTCATCAGGCTACACTGACAGCAATATTAACTGGCATTTCTTACTACTGATTTCAGAATGATAGAATATTTCTTGGGATGCACTGAAGTAGCAGCCCTTTGCTACAGTAACGTGATAAATACTATATGGGGTTAGGGGGACATGGCTTAGTGAGATTGTGCTTGCCTAGTATGTGTGAGATCCTAGGCTTATTCATAGTAATGAGAAAAAGGTCTTTGTTGATTAAGGACAAACAGAAATTAAAGTGTCTTTGGGGCTTAGAATTTTTTTCCTAAGGTATCACAGATTACACATCAAAATCTTTTGAGAATGGGACGGTTAATGTTCTAAAAAAAACCTTTCAGGAAGACTGCTGAGCATTAAGATACTGTGAGCATAGTGGATTCATACAGAAAGAGAACCTTAAAGGGCCACATCACAGAAAGGGAATATGAAATAAAGTTAGCAGAAGCAAGTGCTCCTTGGAAGTCTGAAGGATAAGCTGAAACCCAGTGAGTTGGACTAAAAGCTTTAGTTTTGTTGTAGTTTTTAAATATGCTCTCACTATGTATCTTTGGCTGGTCTGTAATTTGCTATGTAGACCAGGCTAGCCTCAAACTCATAGAAATCTGCCATAGAAGCCTTTCCAGTGCTAGGATTAAAGATGTGAGCCACTATACCTAGTAATTCAGTTCTTAAATACTTTCAGATTTGGTGTTGGTATTATTTGTATGAAAAATTAACCTTCAAAGAGCTAAGTACACCTTTCCTAGAATTTGAAAGAGCTGAAGGATCCAGCAAGATCTGTAGGAGTTTCAAACTTGAATACTTCCCTGTGCTCTTTAGGATAGCTGATAGGTAGTGAGGCTGGTATAAGTTGGTAATTAGCACCCTGTGCTTGATTGTTCCATGTATAAAAAGAATATGACTGCTACATAAAGTATCTATTCTATGTAAAAAATATTTCCACATTTAGCTGAGTGACTTTTGGACGTCAAGTGAACATTGCTGAGTGGTGCCTTGTACTTGCTATAAAGTTCTGCTATCACTGTGTTGAAATTTCTAATGATTTTTATTGTTGACTTTGCATTTTTTAGGGAAATTAAATGGGACAATGCAGTATGAACATGAACAGAGTAAATTAATGCAGCACACATGTTCTCTTCCATTCTCTGTAACAGTTTGCACATGGTATTCACAAAGCCCATGCATGCAGGATTTCAGAAAGTTTCAAAGAGTGTCAGGAGTCATCTAGGAAAGGCTAATACCAGTGGTGTTATTTGTTAAATATCAAGACAGGACCCATTTGTTAGAACCAAGTGTGAGCATTAGAGACTACTCCTGAGTGCATTAGCAGTAGTTCAATATGTGATTTTGAGGGCTTTGAAGCTATTTAGTCTGCAACTAAACTTAGTTATTATGGAAAATATGCACTGGTATGTAATTTTTTCAAAGCCTACTTTTAATGATGATTTTAAAACACTTTAACCTCCCTTCTATCCCACCACCCAACAGGTGATTTTCCAGAGATAGTTCTCCTTGGAACTGAGGTGAATGAACCCTTGGAGGCAAGGCCTGAGGGATGATGTCCCAGGACTGATTCCTGCTATTGCTATGCCTTTTCTGTCATCATTAGTCTAATAATCCCTAGGCATCACTCCCCCTCTCATTGTGCAGTTTTTCTGCAGATTAATGAAGATGTACTGTCTCATAGGGATTCCATACACACAAATAGGTAACTTCTTAATTCTTAAACTCTGACCCATAATTGTTCCTATCTGAAAGAACTGCAGGGATGGAAATGGAGAGGAGCCTGAGGAAAAGAAGGTCCAGTGACAGGCCCAAAGTGGGATCCAGCTCAAGGGGAGATCCCAAGGCCCAATACTATTACTGAGGCTGTGAAGCGCTCACAAAAAGGGACCTATTATGACTGCCCTCCAAAAGACCCACTAAGCAGCTGAAAGAGTCAGATGCAGATATTTACACCCAACCAATGGACAGAAGCAGCTGACCCCTGTTGTTGAATTAGGGAAAAGCTGGAAGAAACTGAGGGTGACCCTGTAGGAGGACCAGCAATCTCAATTAACCTGGACCCCTGAGATCTCTCACACACTGTCCCACCCAACAGGCAGCATATACCAGCTAACATAAAGCCCCCAACACATATACAGCAGAGGACTGCTAGGTCTGTGTTCAATCAGAGAAGATGCACCTAACTCTCAAGAAACTGGAGGACCCAGGGAGTGGGGAGGTCTGGTGGAATAGGGGTGGAGGTGTGGGGACATCCTTGTGGAGATGGGGCTGAAAAGGAAGTATGGGATGTGGAACAGTTGGAGGGTGGATCAGGAGGGGAATAAAATCTGGAGTGTAATGATGATTCTATAAGAATTCCTAAAATTATGCTAATAACTATTAAGCCCTTTATAATAAGGACTACGATTAGAGCTCTCTGTGATATGAAAGCTGCAACTGGGACTCTGCAATTCTTCATGTGTTACGAGCTAATTGCACTGGATGGAAAGCAGGCATACAGATTTACTATTTAGGAATAAATTCCTTTAGACCACAAAACAATTAACTAAAGGTTGCAAAAGAAAACAATGATTTTTGTAGGTGCAAGGACAGAAAATAACATATTGACTGGGTTTATGTATACAAAACTTCAATATTAATTTACATAAGAATTACAGTTTTAGGGCTGGTGAGATGGCTCAGTGGGCAAGAGCACCCGACTGCTCTTCCGAAGGTCCGGAGTTCAAATCCCAGCAACCACATGGTGGCTCACAACCATCTGTAACAAGATCTGACGCCCTCTTCTGGAGTGTCTGAAGACAGCTACAGTGTACTTATATACAATAAATAAATAAATCTTAAAAAAAAAAAAGAATTACAGTTTTAGACTCTCAATGAACCTGTGGAGCTAGTAATAGATAATTAATGTCTAGCTAGATAACTAGTTTTTATTGAAAACACATGTAAACGTCACTGTTGTAAACTTCTTAATCAATTTATGATTTGAATTTGTTTAAACTTGTGGTGAGCTTTTGATAATTGGAATGCCATGTGATCATGTGTCCTGTGAAAGTATAAAATGAGGTATGAAGACTTTAAGTAAGAACACAGAATGCAGAAAGAGAAACTAAGGCAGAAGGTAGAAGGCAGAAGAACAATGGAGAGAAAGAGACTAGAAGCAAAACCAGCTTTACAAAGATGAGGAACTGTGATGATGAGGAGAGAAAAAGAAGAAAGTAGAATTAATTAATTAATTAAGAGGAGAAAAGAGATTGAGAAGCTACAGGGAGAGCAGAAGGCAGCAGGCAGGCTTTTCTTACAATGAGACAGGTTTCTTAATTCATTTAGTAATAAAAGAGTAGAAGCTTTTTTTTTCTCAATAAAAGTTGAAGCTTATTTTTTATCGATAATGAGTGAGTTTTTTTTTCTGTGATGGCACTTGGGCTTTGCTCCATATTGCATAGGTGTGTGGGTATAAGTATGTTAGTATGAGATTAGTAACTGAGCCCAATAGGAATGTATGAATGTGTATGAATGTGTATATGAATGTATGTATGCTTATACATATTTGCTTGTGTAAAAGTTTTTCCTTTTGTAAACGTTCCCTGGTTCAATAGAAGTTTTATTGCTCCAAGCCTCCCTCTTATGTGACCAGTGATGTGAGGCTTCTAGGCAAGAGAGAAAGGAGCACTAACAATTAATTCTTTACTTAATCCCCTGCTGTTCAGAAACAGGTGTTAATTTGCCAGAGACATTCTGGGATCAGTGTTAAATCAAAGAATTGAAGTAAGTGTTAGGTTTTGTAGCACTTAATCAAGCACATAAAATTATAAAGCAAGTGAGAGTTTTCTAGTGCTTAGTCAAGTATAGAGAATTATGAAGTAAGCAGGAGTTATGTTTCCAAGTGCTAATCAATCACAGAGATTTATAAAGTAAATAGCAGACAAAGAGTTAAGTTTCTTCAGTGCTTAATGAAGCATAGAATAATGAGTTAAGTTTTTAGCACTGAACAGTAAGGTAGAGCTTAGAAGTAAAATAAAGCATAGAGAGTAAAAGAAGAGAGAACCCAGCTGTTATCAGCCACAGAATAAGCAAGAGTGTAGTCTCAAGATTCATGAGCTTCAGCATCCAGCATAGCTAGAAAGTTACAAGGCCAGAGAACGTCAATCTTTTGTCCTGTGTCCAACTGACATCTGTGCCTACTTCAGTTCCTTCCCCTAAGGCCAGGCAGAGGCATTGGGCAAAATGGAATATGACACAAGAGACTACTTTCTCTTTGAATCAGAAAAGGACAATATCATTCAGAGATAATACCTAACTAAAGACTTATGCTTTCTTTTTTCAAATTTCTGTTATTTTCTTGTATTAAACAGCCATTTATCTTAAAACTAATGATATAGAAGGAAAGAAAATGTTGAGATGGCTAGTTGATTTTTTCTTTCATCCATTTTCATCACTAATCTAGTAAATAAATTTTAACAATTTCAATTTATTAGCAAAACTTTGTTTAGCCTTCTTGTGAAGTGGCATTTTAAATACAATTATAAATCCAATTAACTCATTTGAAGAACTATAGAACTATACAAATTATGTTTTATAGTTTACACCTATAGGTCATCCTAACGGTGGAAAGGATGCATAAAGATAATTTGTCTTTCAAGTTTTTATATTTCACTTGTTGACACAGCTATATTGTATCAACACTTTCTATCTTGTCTATGTGTGTGAATGTTCATGTTTGTGAAAATGAACTTGAATGTGCCTGTGTATAGGCCATAGGACAACCTTGACTGATGTTCTGCAAGCACCATCCACCTGTTTTTGAGACAGTGTACTGCTACCCTGAGACTGGCCAAGTAGGCTAGGCTGGCTGGCCAGTAAGCTCCAAGGATTCCCCTTTGCCTTCCTCCCCAGAACTAGTTACAAGCATAAGCCTCTTTGTCCAGCCTTTTGTTTTTAATGAAAATTCTGGGGATAAAAGTTAGATGTTTATGCTTGTAAAGCAGCACTCTAATGACTGAACTATCTCTGCTACCTAATACTCTTTAACTTTTAGGTCAAAAGTTATTCAATAACTTTATAATGTACATATACAGTTACTTTACAATGTATATTACAGTACATTGAATATATGTTGGCTTCAATTGTTGCCAATGAGATATCAATTTTTCAGAAGCTATTCACTTCCATCCCTCCTTCCCTTCCTTCCTTCCTTCCTTCCTTCCTTCCTTCCTTCCTTCCTTCCTTCCTTCCTTCCTTCCTAAATAGCAACTCCTTCTGTCCCAACTCTTGGTAGGCTCTTCTCACAGACTGAAGCTCCACTTGTGATTTTATCTCTTCTCTCAAAAAATATATAACACTTCCTTATTCTGGACTCAATTTAGTCTGGTGTTACAATACCCAAATTGGGTTTTCTACTAGTGAATGTCTTTGTTTTTACATATAATATTTTTATTAATTCTTTTGAGAAATTCACAATGCACACAATATATTTTGATCATATCCCACACTTACCTACCTCCTTCTGGGTCCACCCTTACCCTCCTATCCCTTCCAAACTTCATGTCTTCTCTATTTATCTATAAATATTTATGTATCCCTAAGAGAACACAAATTCCAGCCCAGGCTACTATACCCAGCAAAGCTCTCAATTACCA
>NC_034613.1:63757371-63763656 GCF_900095145.1 Mus pahari
GCCTCTTGTGAGGCTATGCCAGTGCCTGGCAATCACCAAAGTGGATGCTCACAGCCAGCTATTTGATGGAATACAGGGTCCCCAATGGAGGAGCTAGAGAAAGTACCCAGGACCTGAAGGGGGCTGCAACCCTGTAGGTGGAACAACAATATGAATTAACCAGTACCCCCTGAGCTCCAGTCTCTAGCTACATATGTAGCAGAAGATGGCCTAATTGGCGATCACTGGGAATAGAGGCCCCTTGGTCTTGCAAACTTTATATGACCCAGCACAGGGGAAGGCCTGGGCCCAGTAGTGGGAGTGGGTGGGTAGGGGAGCAGTTGTGGGGGGGTATAGGAAACTTTCGGGATAGCATTTGAAATGTAAATAAAGAAAATAATAAAAAAATATTTATGTATAAACTTTGTAAAAGCCAATACTTATCTATTAAAGTATCATTCATTGCTCACAATTTTATTTCTAGTATTAAAACAATTCTCCAAGGCTTTCATTTGTACACATCAATGTTTTATTTTAATTCATAACTAAAAACAAAACAGTTGATTCCAGAAGCATCTGAGAAATAGAGCTGCATCATCAATGGAAAAAGACTATCAAAATCAGATTATTAGGTTAAGAGTTGAGTGGTTAGAATTTTATAGGAAATAAAACCATACCATATATAGTTTTGTCAGTTGTGGACTTTGATAGTTGTGTTATAGTTCCCAAAGAAGTCACAGAAGGGTCAAGTAGGATTACTACAAAATGTACTTGCATGAAACAAATGTATCCGTTCTTTTGCCTTTTCTGAGACTGGGACAAATTTTCCTTTTATTTTTTCAAGTCATCTTTGGCTGCAAATTTTGAATGCATCCTCTGACTGTTCAGTCGACTGTCAGTGCTACCACGATGTGTCTGTGTAATCATAATAAAGTATAGAGGAAAAAGGACCAGTGAAACATCCCCAAGCTTCTGTTGAGAATGTGGCAATGCATACTGGAGTCTTCAACAGTTGTATTTTTTCATGATTCTTTGATATTTCAACTACAGAAGTATAGTATAAAATTTTCCACTGTATTTTTATTTTAGCAGGAAATTAGGTGAAGGAAGGAGTAAAACAGAATTTGAGGTTTTTTTTTGTAAAGTCCTTTAATATAACTTTAAAGTTTGCATTTTTCCATAGAAATATTAAAAATATCTCTTTAATGATAATAGACTATTATCATTAGAGCTAAGTAACATTCCATTATAAATATATATGTATGTATATATCAAATTTTTATTATACATCCATCTGTTGGCTCTAGTTTTTTGCTATAGTGAATAAAGCAAGATAAACATAAAGGTACAAAGATTTTTATGGTAGGGTATGGAGTTCCCTGGGTATATGTTCAGGAGTGAAACAGCTGAGTCATATGGTAGTTCTATTTTTAATTTTTGAAAAATTCCAAACTGATTTCCACAATGGGTACCTTAATTTATACCCCCACTAACAGTGAACCAAGGCTGCTTTCTCTCCAAATCACCTTCAACTTTTCAACTTATCAGATTTGTTTTTTAATGATTTTTTAAAGATTTATTTGATGTATGCACACTATAGCTGTCTTCAGACACACCAGAATAGGGCATCAGGTTCAATTACAGATAGTTGTGAGCCACCAAGTGGCCACTGGGAATTGAACTCAGGACCTCTGGAAGAACAGTCAGTGCTCTTAACCTCTGAGCCATCTCACCAGCCCCTGGATAGTAATTAGCCCCTTTATGAAGTGTAGCTGGTAAGGATTTGTCTCTTATTCTCTAGACTGTATGTTAACTGATGGTTGTTTCTCTTGCTGCACAATTTTTTTGTCATCTAATCCCATATTTTGATACTTGGGGTTAGTTCCTGTAGTGTTGGAGTTCTATTTAAAAAGTTCTTGCCTGTACTGATATCTTGAAGGGTATCTTGTGTGTGTGCGTGTGTTTTCCCTAAAAGTTTCAGTGTTCCAGGTTTTAAATTAAAGTTTAAATGAAAATAAAAATTTCTAGAATATAGTCTTAGAATGTATATTATTAAATGAGGTCATACAATCTCAGAAAGAAAAAAATCTGTATGTTTTCTCTCATGTATAATCTACCCAATAGTGTGTATGCATGTATGTATATATGTGTGTATATATATATGTATATATGTATATTAGATATAATGTACATTTAGGTATAGTATAGCATGAAGAAAAGAGAACATGAAAGGTTAAATATAAGGGGACCAGGAATGAATGAATGCAGTTAATGGACATGAGTTTTTAAGAGGTCATAAAGCTAATTGTTTTTCTAGTTCTGATTCTGTTATGGATTTTTGGGGGGTTGGTAGTGCATAACTTATATTGATAACTGAAAGTATAAAATTTAGTGTGGTGCTTCACAGCTTCCATTCCAAATGTTGAGAGTTAATTCAGAAAATTCAGAATAATTAATTTGGAAATTATCAGAGTAGGGTGATATATGATTGTATTCTTTTAAATAAAATGATGGTAATATGAACAGTGTGTATGTAATGTAGATGCCTAAGAAGGATGGTGGTCTTGAATTGGTGAGGGAATATCCTTGTGGTTTGAATAAGAATGGTCCCCACAGGCTCATAAAATTGAATGCTTAGTCATCAGGGGGTGGCACTACAGAGAAAGATTAGGAGAAGTGGCCTTGTTTAAATGGGTATGGGCATGTTGAAGGAATGTGTCACTGGGGGTAGACTTTGAAGTTAAAAAGCCCAAGTCAGTCCCAGTGTCTTTCTCTTCCTGCTATATCTGTGGATCCAGATATAGAACTCTCAGCAACTTCTCCAGCACCATGTCTGTGTGCCACCATGTTTCCCACAATGATAATGGATGAAACCTCTGAAACTATAAGTAAACCCCAATTAAATACTTTCTTTTATAAGAGTTACCATGGTCATGGTGTCTCTTCACAGCAATAAAACGTTAAGACAATCTTTGAGCTGAGGAAGGGAAACAAGGAGGTGATGCAGAGGCTACCTCAGTATTGCTGCTGGGCCTCACATCCTAGAATCTCAAGTCTCAGAGCAATTTGGTGCTCCCAGATCTGGGGGTGAATTCGAAGATAGCGAGTGAGTAATGGTGGGTCTAGAGAATTCACCATAGGTGTGGATGAGTCCCGATTCCCCTGAAAAACCTGAAAGTGGATAGACAGCATGTATTAACTTACTGACAAGAAAAATATACCATTTATACCACCACATTCTTGCTAGAAGCTTCAAGTTAATTAGCTCCCTGCTTGGTCAGTCACTCATTCATGGTTTCTCTTTCTCATGACCCTTTCTCCCCTTTGGATCTGTCACAATGCTTATCACAACACACAAGTGACTTACTTCAATTGCTTTTTTTTTTTTTAGCATTTTAAGATTGAACTCTGGGAAATTAGAGGATTCCATGGGCCAAAAACTTGTTTTCACTCATAGAATTGATCTCAACCTACTAATCTGCTATGTATGACTGCTTTATTAAGCCTTATATCTGAAATATTCTCACCCATGTCCCAAAATCTCAATGAAAGAAAATGTTTGCCTGAGGTCATGAACAATATCTGTGTATCAGGTAATCTGGAGGTGGAAGTCAGGATTCACCTAGTTGACTCTGTATTGGTAAATAGTAAATAGTCACTGTATTTACTATTGTAAGGTAAGTATATAGCAAGCATTCAATAAATGGTAGGTATGGTTATTAGTCAGATATGCCATTTTTGCACATTGCAATACAATGAAGAGTGTAACTTGATAGGAGAGAGTTCAGAAAAGATAGAGTTGGGAGTATAGTCCACGATTCAAGATGTCTTGCCATATTGGGATTTTGGAGGTAAGCCTACATGTAAGCCAGCCATATTTGAGGAAATGAAAGTTAATATTCAAAATGTGTGGTTTCAGGCAGCTCTGAAACTCAATAGGATGTGGAAAGTCTGTGCCTCTCTCTCTCTCTCTCTCTCTCTCTCTCTCTCTCTCTCTCTCTCTCTCTCTCTGTGTGTGTGTGTGTGTGTGTTTGTGTGTATGTGTGTGTATTCCATGAATGTCATACAGTAGATTTCCCAGACAAAGGCTAAGAGTAAGCCAGAGTCTTAGAGAAACATGAAGTGATGACATTCTGTTGTAAGGCATACCCTTGCAAACACAGTCACGATAACATCTGTAAAATATACCTAGGTAATTTGCATGGAAGGGAACAGTGGGAACTGGACTGCTATCATGGGAAAAATGGTTAAACAACAAAGAAAGGACTCTTGTTTCCTGGGGGTATTTAGATGACATTTACCTGAAATTATTCTTTGAGCTATGTCCTTACAAAGTTGGTGTCAGTTTCACTCCAGATTCCAAGTGGGAAGGAACTTTTCTCAGAAAGCATGGTAGAAATAACACTTGTTCTACAGAATTTAACTCTAAGAACAAAAAAGTCTAAGGTATATATATATATATATATATATATATATATATATATATATATATATATNCTAAGGTATATATATATATATATATATATATATATATATATATATATATATATATATATATTAGCTTTATTTTCCTCTTAGGGTCCCCTCCACGGCTGCCTACTGAAATTACTTACCTAGGGAGCTTATTAAAACTACTGAGGCTTGGTCTATCTCTTAACCTAGAAATGTCAATTTAATTGGTTCTCTTACTTTGGCCCCCTTAGGAAATACCTAGAAAAAGCTTCTCAATATGTAAACCTAGAGGTGCCACATTCCTGCTTAAAATAATCTATGATGGGGATGGGGATAGGGATGGTTCAGTGGTTAAAAGCACTGACTACTTTTCCAGAGGACTTAGGTTCAATTCGTAGCAACCACAAGCCAATTCTTTCTGTTCGTAACTCAAGTTCCAAGAGATTTACCACTCTTTTCTGGCTTCCTTGAGCACTGAATGCATGTGTTGCAAAGACAAACACACATAAGCAAAACATTCATACCTCCTTCCTCCAAAACAAAATCTTCCAAAACACTTAGAATGAAATCCATACTCATTCTGACCTCCAAGCCTTGAAAGATATGGTCTGTGGCCACTCTGATCTCACCTCCCACTACTTTCCCCCAATTTTACATTATAGACACAATTGTCTTGTTTAGTTATTGGATAATGCCAACTCTTTATTTTTAATATGAGAACTAGTGGTATTCTTCTACTTAGAAGAAGCCTTTTATCCCACTGTTTCCTCCTCTTTGATCTATTATTTTTATCTTTCATGTCTCAGTATAAATGCCATATCATTAGAAAACTTATCCTTCTCTAAAATATGGTTCCTTTATCCTAAATCCGAAATTCTTTTCTGTTTCTCTTGTAACATTTGTATAAAACATAGAATATGGAACCTAATGCACATATCTTATACAGCAATTTCCTCCAAGATAAAACATTCAGGGAATAAAGCTTGTTAAGACATAGAACCCTTTAAAGGGACACAAAACAGTCCATCCTGATAGGAAGCTTATTAAGATCAAGAAATAAACATCTTAATCACTTCAGGAAGTCCATGAAACTGACCAGATTCACTTAAGGATCTTCTATCTCTTAAGAGTATATAAGTAGTAGAGACAACCGAGGAGTCAAGTTGTCTGGAAAAGATTCAGAACAACTGAAATGCTTAGACAGATTACTTTCCAGTCTATTGAACTGTCTGCAGGGTGTGCAGTGTGCTCCAGGTTTCAGCTTTCATGAGTTGTCACAATGCTGGGATGGGCTTTGGCAGTGCAGCTATCCTTGAGTCATTCCTGTTCTTGCAAGTAACCTCTCACCTAGACTCCTGTGATTAATTCCAATAAAACTCATGGTTCACCAAGCTGGACTTTGGTAGTATCTTCATTTTGGTCTATCATCAGCTTTCTAACTGTGATGAGTAGACATTTGTTTATATCTCCCTAGGAATAATGTCATAAACAATATAGTATGGCAAATATACTGTAAGTATTTATTGCATTAAAGTCTATGGGATTGATCAAACTTTTGAAAAACATTAAAGTTCTAGATTTGGAATTTCTTCAGGTTCAATTTTATGTTATATCTGGAGGTTTGGTCATCTTTCATTAGACACAACCCTTATGTCTTCTTTTTTTATTTTCCAGTTTTTATTAGGTATTTACTTCATTTACATTTCAAATGCTATCCCCAAAGTCCCCTATACCCTCCCCCCCTGATCCCCTACCTACCCACTCCCACTTCTTGGCCCTGGCATTCCCCTGTACTGGGGCATATAAAGTTTGCAAGACCAAGGGGCCTCTATTCCCAATGATGGCTGACTAGGC
>NC_034613.1:63764236-63765307 GCF_900095145.1 Mus pahari
TCCAGAAGAGGGAGTCAGATCTTGTTAAGGATGGTTGTGAGCCACCATGTGGTTGCTGGGATTTGAACTCTGCACCTTTGGAAGAGCAGTCAGGTGCTCTTACCCACTGAGTCATCTCACCAGCCCCACATGCGTCCTTATTACCAGTTGGAACATCTTCTGGATATATGCCCAGGAGAGGTATTGTTGGATAGTACTATGTCCAATTTTTTGAGGAACCACCAGACTGATTTCCAGAGTGGTTTTACAAGCTTGCAATCTCACCAACAATGGAGGAGTGTTCCTCTTTCTCCACATCCTTGCAAGCATCTGCTGTGACCTGAATTTTTGATCTTAGCCATTCTGACTAGTGTGAGATGGAATCTCAGGGTTGTTTTGATTCGCATTTCCCTGATGATTAAGGATGTTGACCATTTTTTGAGGTGCTTCTCAGCCCTTCAATATTCCCCAGTTGAGAATTCTTTGCTTAGCTCTGTGCCCCATTTTTTAATGGGGTTATTTGGTTTTCTGGAGTCCGTCTTCTTGAGTTCTTTATATATATTGGATATTAGTCCCTTATCTGATTTAGGATTGGTAAAGAATCTTTACCAATCTGTCGGTGGCCTTTTTGTCTTATTGACAGTGTCTATTGCCTTACAAAAGCTTTGCAATTTTATGAGGTCCCATTTGTCAATTCTCAATCTTACAGCACAAGCCAATGCTGTTCTGTTCAGGAATTTTTCCCTTGTGCACATATCTTCGAGGCTTTTCCCCACTTTCTCCTCTATCAATTTCAGTGTCTCTGGTTTTATGTGGAGTTCCTTCATCCACTTAGACTTGACCTTAGTACAAGGAGATAAGAGTGGATCAATTCTCATTCTTCTACATGATAACTGCCAGTTGTGCCAGCACCATTTGTTGAAAATGCTGTCTTTTTTCCCACTGGATGGTTTTGGCACCCTTGTCAAAGATCAAGTGACCATAGGTGTGTGGGTTCATTTCTGGGTCTTCAATTCTGTTCCACTGGTCTACCTGTCTGTTGCTATACCAGTACCATGCACTTTTTAACACAATTGCTCTGTAGTACAGCTT
>NC_034613.1:63788506-63791458 GCF_900095145.1 Mus pahari
TCCCTTCCCTTCCCTTCCCTTCCTCTCTCCTCTACTCCCCTTTCCTCCCCTCCACTCTCTTCTCCTGCTCCTCTCTCCTTCTCCACCCTTTTCCCTCCCCTCCCTTCCCTTCCCTTCTCCATTCCAATGCTATTGAAATCCTCCTTCTGACACAAGTACTATGGCTCCCTTTTTAAGTCTCTCCCACTCCTCCTTGCTCTGCTCCTGGAAATTCTCTACTGCTACTTTTTCAATGGTGTCTCCTTTCCTCCCTTGAATTAAACATGAATCCTTCCCTTCATTTTTACTTGTTTGCCTCCTTAAGTCTTGTTCCCTTCTAGGACTTAGAGATATCATTAAGTCTCAACAGAGGTTCCCCATTTTAAACTGCAATTTGGCTTGACCATACATAATACAAGTTTGACAATTTGTCTCAGTTGCCAGAAAATGGCATATTAGACTACCAAATTCTCACTAATCTTGACAAATTCTGCCAATGCATGGGCAAATGGTCTGAAATACCTGTGTTCATTCTCTCTTCTATATTCTTGCCCTTCTTTTTGTACCTCATGCCATACTCATCAGGTTTTCCTGGCAAAGGTCAAATCTACTCCAAAGCTGATTAGAACTTAGAGACTCCAATCTGTCTCCTTTTGATTCTGATACAGAGGACATGGCCCCCTCCACCAGCACCTCCTCAGCCTAACCTACCTGCACCTCCTCAGCCTGACCTTTTAAGGGCACCACCTCAAGCTCACAGGTGTCTTCCCAGCCTGCTTCACCTCCTTATTCTGACTTAGACTCATCTTTTCTTATCTCATCACTTCCAGCATTTCACATCTGACCTCTATGTTATTTTCTGTACTCTTACCCCTGGGAAAAGAAGAGTTGGTCTGGGCAGCTGCCTAAGCCCATAAAGATGATGTCTACCACATGGATACTTTGTATTCCATGGAAGCTGTGACAGTTCTCTGGGCAGATCCCCGCTGGAGTTACCGGGTTGGTGCTGAGACTTAGTACCCTGCTAGGGCATAATAATAAAATGATTATTTGCTTCCTGGCTGGCTTCTAAAAGGATTCCTGCAAGGTTGCCAATTTCAATAAACTTAGGGAGGTCGTCCAGTAGACAGACAAAAATCCTGCTGAGTTCCTCAACCAACTCATAATGGCTCTCTAGTACACAAAAGTAGATCCTAATTCTCAAGAGGACATGCTTGTCCTTAACTCCCTCTTCCTCTTCCAGTCAGTCTATGATATTAGGAAAAAACCTTAAGAGACTAGATGATGGCCCTCACATCCTCAGAGAGGTCTGCTAAATACAGCATTTAAAAAGGTGTTTAATGGAAGGGAGGAACAAGAAAAGATAGCAAATGCTTCTTGTGGTAGACAAATAACAGCTTCTGGCAACAGCCCTCAAGCCACCTCTAAAGATGGGGAACCAATGGACTCCATCTGGAGCTTGCTTCAAGTGTGGCAATGCTAACCACTTGGCAAAGAACTGCATTTCAACTACCAGGACCATGTTCAAATTGTGGGACGACAGGACACTGGAAGATAGACTGCCCCACTCAGCCTCAACAAGGTAGGTTAATTCCCCAAATTCTTCGTCTACAGGAAAATCTCTCAGATTTTCTGGAAGACTGATACGACTTCCCTGGGACCTCAACCCCAAACAAAACTATCAAAATTAGTATGAAGGAGCCTAGAGTGACTGTGCAGGTAAGTCTCTCAATTTTAGTAGATTCTTGAGAGTTACTTGGTCTATACCTCTGGCTAACTCTGATAAAACTTACTCTTCTCAGATCTCTGTGATTGGTGTTGCCAGCTGGCCCCACCAGCTCAGGGCTAGAGGTCCTTTCCTCTCTTCCCTCTGAGGCTATCCAATTGCTCACTCTTTCCTAATTATACCTAGTTTCCCAATGCTGTTATTGAGTAAGGATATCATGGTTAAACTACATTTTTCCTTTTGTTTTCATCTAACTTCTTCTGGAATTCCCCCTATCCTTCTAGCTTTTGAAGAGTCTCTCTGGCTAACACTAATACCTCACCTTATCCTTTTCCAGACTTTCCAGCTGACAGAAAAGTATGAGGCACCCCATTTCTTTAAGTGGTTTCTCATCATTTCCCTCCATTAAGATCCTACTCCAGGATTCTACTTCCTACCCCGTCACTTTCAATGCCCTATCTCTTTAAAACATAGATGAGGCTTAAAACTTATCACCATGCCTTCTTAATAAGGGTATTGTCAAGTCTACTACTCACTTGCCTTATAACACTCCTCTCTTGCCTGTCCTAAAGCAACAGAGTACATTATGATGATTACTATTGCCTAGTCCTTTACTTCAAGATTGTTCATGCAGCAGACTTTCCTATACACGCTGTGGTGCCTAATCTTTACTCAGGGGTAGGGGTGCTCAGGCTTTGCACACTACATATCATATTGCTTCTCGTGTATTACAGACTTAATGAGACCTCATAACTCTACAAGACCATTAATCAGCCTAGTGATGAAAATGAAACAAAACAATCTCCTAAACCCTCACTACTACTTCCTTGATATTAGATTTCAATTCACCAAATAATTTCTTACTTAAAGTATGTGTGTGTGTGTGTGTGTGTGTGTGTGTGCGCGCGCGCGCGCGCACCCGCGTGTGTGCTTGCACACACGTGGGCACATGTTTGTTTGTATGCCAATGTCCATGGATGTATGGGTGCAAATGGAGACCCATGGTCAACTCAGAGCCATTTCTTAGGAGCTATTTATCTTGCTTTTTTGTTATTACATTTATTTAAGATTTATTTATTTATAATTCAGGTGACAGCAGATGCTGGCGAGGTTGTGGCAAAAGAGGAACACTCCTTCATTGCTGGTGGGATTAAAGCTTGTACAACCACTCTGGAAATCAGTCTGGCAGTTCCTCAGAAAATTGGATATAGTACTACCGGAGGACCCAGCAATACCTCTTCTGGGCA
>NC_034613.1:63792233-63797556 GCF_900095145.1 Mus pahari
ATCATTGGGAAGAGAGGCTCCTTGGTCTTGCAAACTTTATATGACCCAGCACAGGGGAATGCCAGGGCCAAGAAGTGGGAGTGGGTGGGTAGGGGAGCAGGGATGGGGGGAGGGTATAGGCAACTTTTGGGATAGCATTTGAAATGTAAATAAAGAAAATAATAAATAAATAAATAAATAAAAGAAATGTAAATAAAGAAAATATCTAAAAAAAGAAGAAAAAAGATTTATTTATTTATTTTATGTAAATGAGTACTCTATGTACATGTAAATCTCTACATGCCAGATAGGGGATCAGATTACATTAATGATGTTGTGAGGTTCCCACCATGACAGGACTTCTGGAAGAACAGCCAGTGTTCTTAACCATTGAGCCATCTCTTCAGCCCCTTTGTCCAAACATTTATTAACAACTGAGAAACAAATAAAACCAACTTGTTTTTAAAGAAAAGGTATCTCTCTTTTACCTGTAACTTGCCAACTGGGTTAGGCTGGCTAGCCTGTGAGTCTTAATGGTCTGTCTTTGCTGTCTATATTTCCACTGAATTAATTTGTTGTTGTTGTTGTTGTTTTGAGATAGGTTCTGGGGTCAAACTCAGATTTAAATACTTAGACCACAAGTACTCTATGTGCTGAGCCATTTTTCTAGCTTTCTTTTAGCTATGTGAATGTTGATTTACATATTGGTAATATAACTCATGAGATTTGCTGTATATATACACAGATGTGTTTCATATGTACTTGAGAGGTGTAGTTGTGTGTGTGTGTGTATGTGTGTGTGTGTGTGTATATATATATATATATATATGATGAGTGTCTGTGTATGAAGTGTGAAGGTTTTAATAATACTCTAGAAAGGATTTTTGCTTCTCTGTGGCTTCTCCATCTCCATCTGGAAAACAACACACCATCATACATAATACATGCTGAAGCATTAACATGCTGGACTCAGTGGGCTATTTAAACACTGAGAATTCATAATTGTCCTACAGGAGATCCACAAGATGTGGGCTTAGAGATACTGATGTTCAATGGGGAAACCTTCCAGTGTGCTAGGAATGAACTCCCTGTGGGACTGTCCTGAAAGGCACAGTACCTGCTGTTTTCATCTGTGGAATCTTCTGTTACGTGTGTGTATGATGGATAATGGTGACCACTTTAACTTTCTGCTCAAAATTTTCTTACTGCAGCAAGTACTTATAGTATAAAATCAGAATTCTCAACATTTTCCTTTACTGTCCTAGATTTCAAGGATGCTTTCTTTACCATTCCTTTTATACCCAGGTTAACATGACTACTTTGCCTTCATCTGGGAGGACCCTGACATGGGATAGTGTCTCAGCTTACTTGGACTGTCCTGAGATAACCCCCATTTCTTCAGCCAGGCTCTGGACATTGACCTTTTTCTTGACCTGTTTCCCAGACCCTTAATCCAATTATGTAATGACCTTATACTATGCAGCCCCTTGCTCCCACTATTACAGCAACATCCTGCTCAACTTCTTCACTTCCTAGGGAAACAAAGGATGCAGAGTCTCCACTTCCAGAGCTGAAGTTTCTATCCTTCAGGTCAAATATCTAGGATTTTTTATCACCCAACAGCTGCAAACTCACTCTTGATGGCAGACAGTATTTGCAGTCCCTCATACCTCTAACCTCCAAATAAGAGATTCTCTCTTTCCTTGGTCTGGTACGGTACCTCAGAATCTTGTTTCCCAACTTTGCTTTTCTTATTCACCCCTCTATGAAGCAGATAAGGGCCCCTTAACTGACCCTCTAGATCCTACTAAGTCTGCTTTCTCTTGTTTCTGAAAGGTACTTCTAAAGGTCTCTGGCTCTCCCTGACTTTGACCAACCCTTTATCTTCTGTATTTCTAAAAAATGGAGAATGGCTTCGGGATTTTTGGGACAAATGAAAGGACCCACCTTTGCCCTCGTTTATATTTCCAGACACTTAGATACAACAGATATAGGGGAATGGCAACCTTGCCAACAGACAGCAGCAGTCTCCCTATTGGCACAGGAGACCTCTAAACTCACCCCTGTCCTCCTACCACACCAGCACAAGGGGCTCCTATCACACACAAGTGTAGGCATAATGTTTTATAAGCAGTGTAAAGTTTACCCTTGGGTTATTCAAATGCTGATTTCTCTGCCTTCATATCTTAATTCAAGCAGAGCACCACATTGTAATTCTTATACCAAGAACCTTCAGTCTCAAGTGTAAACAGTTTTTTACCATTTATTCTCTGCCTTGTCAATAAATGCTGATCACCCAATGACTGGGCAGAATAGAGGATAGGGTAGGACATCCACCAGCAGAGATGAGAGGGAGGAGGGAGATAGGAAGACTCAGATCAGTGGCAGGATGGAGGAATTGGAGCCATGAAGAGGGGGTCTGAAGAGCCATGTCAATAATATGCAAGTATCATGGGATGGGGCTAGGAGATAACTAGATTAGCATAGGAAGTAAAGGTAGATCATTTAACTGCTCAGCTATTGACATGCAGTTTTGAATAAATCTTATTTTTTTTCTGTGTGGTTATTGAGGCATAGCATAAGGCAAAGAAATACAGCCGCCTTTTTAATTTATCCTTTATATTTATATTAAAGATAATTCATTTATACACAAGACTCTCTCATACTTTGTTCCCTTCTAAGTTCTAACTTTTTCACATTACTCTCCTAGAAAATCCTGATATCTTAGTTGATTCCTGCCTTCATCTTAACTCATCTACACTCCTTTCCAAGACTACTACCCTCACTCATTCTTGCCTAGAATAACTTGAAACTCTTATATATAAAACCCTACAACTTTGTCATGTCCTGAGTATTCTTGATTCCTAGATGGAAGCTCATCTCTCACTCCTATTGGCTCCAGCCAGAAAGGGTTATGCCATAGTCTTTTCTGACAGGTTGTAGAGACTGTCTTTTTATTGTCAGGCATTACTTCTCAGAATACAAAGCTCATAACCTCCACTAGACCCCTTATTTTAATATGTCATAAAACCATCAACATATACCATACTTTAAATATGCAACTCCACATCCCATACTACCATGCCTCCATTTGACAGGAGAAGTGCTTCCTTACCACCAAGGATACAACCATTATCAATGGGCCTCTAGTCCTAAAGATGCTAGAAGCCTCATATTTTCCAAAGTATGTGGGTATTGTCAATGTTGAGGTTACCAGGTCCTTTTCAATGATATAATTTGGGGAAATGCTTCCACTGAAGAGTCTGCTAAAGAGGCCAGGTAACATTCCTACCTTTCTTCCTCTTGGCTCCCCCAAGCCTAACTCCCTACCTACTCTGAGTCCCAATGGCAAGTCATTTCTTCTCAGTCTTTCTGCCCTCCTTAAGGCTATCATTCAGGGGTGTTCCACCTATTAGCATTCCTTCTAGGCTCTGCCCAACAGTTACCTGGCAACAGCCAGGTAGACCTGGCTTGGTATAAAAGGGGATGTTTAGCCCCTCCTCATTCTCTCTGACTCTTCTATCCCTGACTTCATGCTGTAGGTGAGCATTGATTTGCTTATTGCCCTCATGGTTACCACACCCCTCATAATCTATAAGTGGTATAAAAACTCTAAGGGGGTTTCCAGCCCCTCAATGGGCAGTATCATTGGCATTTACAATATTAGTGATTGATCTTTTCCAAGCATTGTTGCTGGAATAGATTAATAATTCAACCAAAACCCTTAAAAGGATTTAGAGATGTAAACTGTTAGTAAAGTTAGGTTAAGTCATTTTTTTTAAGATTTATTTATTTTTATGTATATGAGTACGCTGATGCTGTCTTCAGACCCACCAGAAGAGAGCATTGGATCCCATTACAGATGGTTGTGAGCCACCATGTGGTTGCTGGGAATTGAACTCAGGACCTCTGGAAGAGCAGTCAGTGCTCTTAACCTCTGAGCCATCTCTCCAGCCCAGGTTAAGTCATTTTTGTTAGTGGCTTTGTTGTGAAAAATCTTGAACAATTTAAAGCTCAGAAAGGCACATTTTTTGATAGTTGAGTGAGGAGCTCATTGAGGTCAGGGAACAAGAACAGTGGAAGCCTGGCTATTATAAGCTTATTTGCCTGCCTTTCTTACTAAAGCTGGGTTGGTGATCAAGGGGATGATTAAGTTCTTGTACCCATTTTAGCCCTTAGCTTCCTGATACGATTTAATAAAAACAAAACAAAACAAAACAAAACAAAACAAAAACCTGTTGGTAAGTTGTAAAAAATAAATCTGATTTTTTTCCTTACCAGCACTTGCTCCCTGAATGATGATTACTCTGAGACTAATTATTAATGAATGCCTTGGCCACACGCTTTGGCTCATTCCCTGACTAACTCATAACTTATTTAACCTATTCAAATTATTCTATGTCTACTACATGGTTAGTTACCTGTCCTCAGCTTCCTGTGTACAAGTCCAGGGCTAATCCTCTTTATTTTATCCCAAGTTCAGCTACCTGCTGATTTATGTCCATCTCCTCAGAGTTCCTGGGCAAATCACTCTTTTATTCTAACCTTAGTTTAGCTACATGGCTGGTTTACATCTGTCTCCTCAGCATTCCAGCTGAAATCTCTCCTTTTTATTCTATCCTGAGTTCATCTATGTGGCTGGTTACCTCTGCTCAGTTCCCATCCTTCTGACTTCCTCTATGTTCCTGGATGAATCTTTGCACCTCTCTGCCAGTGTCCCTATTTCCTGCCTCAGCTCATTGGCCATAGGCTTTTTTATTGACAGGTGATGCTTATAAGAGATTCCCTCTACAGTGAGTAGATGTGCACCCTGAAGATTTAAAGTAGAAATGACTGATTGGCAAATATAATAAAATGATTAATCCTTTCTTTGTACCTTCAAAATGCAGCCTGCCAGTAAAAGAACTGGAAAAGAAGAATAACTTGCTTGCTTACACTTTGTTAATCTATAACAAGTTGCTTTCATATGAATGCATGTGGATCCTTGGGGATAAATTGTTTTTTTACCTGTAATATGTAAAATGTTTAATTATGTAAGACTGTTGAAAAACATGCTGTTTTTTTTTTAACTTATATTCATTGTAATCATTCAATAGGAAAAATAGAATATAACCACACTGTAATTTTTATATTGCTTGAAAGATTTTGTTGGGGGATGTAAGCTGTACGGGAAAAATAAAGAGAACTTAAGCATATTTCAACAATAAGACCTCTCTGTCTGTCTCTCTCTGTCTCTCTTTCTGTCTCTGTCTCTGTCTGTCTCTCTGTCTGTCTCTCTGTCTCTCTCTGTCTCTCTCTGTCTCTCTCTGTCTCTCTCTGTGTCTCTGTCTCTGACTCTCTCTCT
>NC_034613.1:63797636-63805829 GCF_900095145.1 Mus pahari
TCTCTCTCTCTCTCTCTCTCTCTCTCTCTCTCTCTCTCTGTGATTCTTCCTTTTTTTTGCTGGCCCCAGAGAATTACGTTTTGCTCCCTAAGAGAAAAAGTCTGCTGTGTGAGAAAAAGCCACTGATCCCACCCAGCTTCAGTGCCCGGCCTGCTAGAATTAAACTCCAGCATTGATGCCTCCCAATACTGGGATTAAAGGTGTGTACCACCATGTCTGGCAAATCTGACATCTAATTAAGATATTTTTTCCTGCTTATTTTGATCTTCATTGTACTCATCTGCTTGCTTTTATTTATACTTGGTTTATCTTTTTATATTTTTTTCTTTTGGCATTTGAGAGTTTTATAACCTATCCTGTTACTGATTAGTTATTATGGAAAATACAACATACATTAAACTATTAAGGTTTAATATTATACTTTACTTCCAACATAATACTAGAATTTTAGAATTCTTTATTCTATTTCCCTCAATTATGACATTTATGCTGTTGTCATCATATGTTCTTAATAAATCATCAGATTGTCATTATAAGTTGTTTATCTCAGATGGTTGTTATAGTAGTAGAAAGCTGACATACTCTACCATGGTTAATTCTTCATTTAAAAAATATTACAAAATACCACAGATGATATAAACTATTGCTACTCCTATTATTTATGGCATACTAAGATGCGTATCATGCTTATAGTTGGTATACTTTGTTGAATTAGCTAGAAAATCCAAGTTAAGATGGACCACTATAGTTAAAGTTAGTTAGGTTTGGAAGTCTAGCCTTGCTAGTGAGAATAAGAGCATCATTAAACAGTTGTCCAAAAAAGAAAGAAAGAAAGAAAGAAAGAAAGAAAGAAAGAAAGAAAGAAAGAAAGAAAGAAAGAAAGAAAGAAAAGAAAGGAAGAAGAAAAAAAGACCTAAATTGCAACCCTCTGTATTTAGTTTTTTGGCAATCATTCTGTATGACTTTCTATATGAGAAGCAATTCTTGGCTGTAGTTTTTTTTTTATCCCTTGGAATTTTACTCCCCTGTTGGGGGTCACTGTGTTCTCTCATAAAGTTGTTCACAGTGTCCTGTTAATGTAGGTACTTAGTAAATTGTGTCCTGAGACGGTGGTCACAAATCAATCTGGTTCTATCTCTAAATGTCAAGATCAAAGACAAGTGTTATGTCTTTTATTCATTTTTTAAGGCAGGGTCTCACTCTTTAAACCCAACATGACCTATAACTGTGTGAAAGGATTACAGGCTGGAGTCACCATAAACACTGTGTCTTTCTTATGAGAACATACCTTTACCTTGCCATTGTATAAAATTTGAGTCCAGTGATGGCCATCTTGACTGCTGGAGATAAGGAACTCTTTCACAAACATGCTGGTAAAGAGAGATTTCACTCCCTGGGTTATTATTCCAGTGACTTTCATTGTCTTTTGTAAGTCCACTTGCAACCATTCTTTTGGATCATTTACCTGAGGAAGATATTTGAATAAAATCTCCATTGTCATTATTTGCTCTGAGAAATCCAACTGTCTTTGTAACCATACTACAGCACTTATCACCGTACATAATGGTTTGTCTGCCTCCTTTATTTGACTAAGAATCCCAAGGGCCGGGCTGGTGAGATGGCTCAGTGGGTAAGAGCACCCGACTGCTCTTCTGAAGGTCCGGAGTTCAAATCCCAGCAACCACATGGTGGCTCACAACCATCCTTAACAGGATCTGACGCCCTCTTCTGGTGTGTCTGAAGACAGCTACAGTATGCTTACATATAATAAATAAATAAATCTTAAAAAAAAAAAAGAATCCCAAGGGCCAAATTTTTCATAATTCTTATTTTAATCTCCTCAGGTCACTCACTTAATAGGTTCCTAGTAAGTGCTGAATGAATTTTAGGAACCATAACTACTAGAACATAAAGTTTGGCCAAACTACTACGTAGTAGCCAAACTACTTCATTCAAAATAATAGCTGGGTGTGGTGGTGCACTCCTTTAATCCCAGCACTTGGGAGGCAGAGGCAGGCAGATTTCTGAGATCGAGGCCAGCCTGATCTACAAAGTGAGTTCCAGGACAGCTAGAGCTACACAGAGAAACCCTGTCTCGAAAAACCAAAAATAAATAAATAAATAAATAAATAAATAAATAGATAGATAGATATTTAAAATAATAACACTTTTAAAACTGAACTTAAAATTTGTATTACATTTACTTACCTTGTGCAAGTGTGTGTGTGTGTGTGTGTGTGTGTGTGTGTGTGTGTGTGCGCGCGCGCGCGCGCGCATATACACACATGTTCATGGCCATGGAACCTGTGTGGAGGTCTGAGGACAACTTGAAGGAGTTGGCTCTTTCCTTCCCCTATGTGGATCCCAAGAGTTGAACTTATGTCATCTCATCTGGTTTGGTGTCAAGCATCTTTGCTGAACCATCTCACTAGTTTTGGATTGGACTTTAGCTACCATAATTATTTCACAGAAATTACTCTAGTACTGGGTACAGAGATTATTCTTCTAGGCAGTTCATTAAGGATCATTTCTTCTTCCATTGAATGCTGTACAAAATCACATGGCACATTGGGCATGGGGCATTATTGACCTCTCTAAACATTTTTCTTAGGAACAGTGAACAGATATACCTATGAAAACAAGGGCTTCTCCTAATTTTCTAGTCTCTATTTTCTATTTTAATTAGTTAAAAGGTAAATATGTTGCAGTTACCTGAGGTCGCCAGGCATTAGTCCTTCCCTGGAGGTGAAGTCGAGCTTGTGAAGGAGACCAAGTAGCAAACATATTGGTGAAGTAGGATGAGGCAGTGATTTGTGTATCTGATATTACTTTACTTTCCATTCCCAATGGTATGCTGCAACCTTAAAGAAGTGAAAGTATAATGTCACATGGGTATCCTGCAGCTTGGGTTTCACTGTGCTGCCTTCAGTCTTCTAGAGATATTATCATCATGATAATTTTCAGGCATTGATTTTTACACAACTTCTGTTATTGCTGAACTGCTCAGATTTTCTAGTCAATTCTCCTTAGTTCTGCTCGATTTTAATTTTCCTTGTTGATAGAAGTATAGGAGAAGAGTGCTTCTGGAGAACTACAGTAACAAACTCCTACTTTTGTTATTCTGTTTGTTTCAGAACTGTGATGGTTTTATCACTGATGGTGCTGTATACTGTGATAGAAATCCCTCCTCACAGTCTCAGCTAGTTATTCTCCTTATGGTTAGGAAAGAAAAAATATGGAACAACTTGATACTTACTGTTTAAATCACAGCCCATCAACTCCATGCGAAGAGTACTACGGATGCTAGAATGAGTGGGGTGCAAACGGATATATCGAGCAATAATTGGAGGATTAAAACTATTGTGCTTAATCCCAGATGAATCCACATTGCCAAAGAAAACCTATTAGAAGAGATTATCAAAAATATGTGGAAAGTAAATACAAAGCATTACAAAGTTGTTCTTTTCCTTCTAATTTTACCCCTGGCATTAAAAAAAAAACATTATCAATTAATTCAAATGAAAATATGGTGACTAGATAAATGTTAGCATGGTATACATAATTTTTTTAAATCACCAAGAAGAAGAGTGGGGACAAAGTAGTTTGGTGTGATCTCAGTCAAATGAAGTGGTTTTCTACCTTGGGTTCTTCATAAAAGTTGAGGAAGCCATTAGCACCGTGAAACTACAGTATAGATATAAGAGATACCTAGCTTTTATTTGACAAGTACAATGATTTGGCAGACATCCATATATGGGCAATTTGGGATGTACTTGGGAAGTTAAGAAACACTATGGAAGCACCAAACCAAGTACAACTATTTGATAGTGGCCTGCTGTCTGTAGTCCTTGTTATAGACTCAGAAGCAGACTGACTACCTCTTGTGTACTCAGATCCAACCCTACTCATGTGTATTCTTAACGCTATCCCTATTTACTCAAGTACCTTGGAAGGTTAACTTTCATTGGCACCCTTAGTAACATGTAGCTATGAGCTGGATGAAGTTTTTCTTAAGGTTTTATGTGTTAGAGGACTGATACTGAGTGTGGTAATATTGAGGTATTATGGTAGAGAGGATAAGAAGCTGGCTTGTGTAGTCTTTTTTTTGCTTGTGTAGTATTAAACAACAGTATCAGCCCGAGTTACTCCATTTTGAGTGTAAGAACAAAGAGAGAATGACTCTCTCTTGTTTACACAAGTGACAACCCTTATCTGACAACACATTAAGAGGCACAAAATGATTGTTTATACCAGTAAATGATGTTCCCATTTACACCAGACACATGAACTTATCAATTTCATCAGATAGAACCCCCTTACTTGGGTCTGTAAAAGAAGGACAACCTCAAGACCAAAGTGTGGTATGCACACCAACCAGTCACAAGGTCACTTGTCATGAGCCTTGTCCAGGAAATTTGTCACATCAAAAGACTCTGCCTCTGTTCCAGAGCTCAAGCTGTAGTACAGTTTCTAGTTTCCCTTGCCTGTGACACTTGGCCCACTTTAAACTGACAGCTGAAATGTCTTGTCACCTGGAATTGCACCTGACATCTCTGTAACTAAAAACAGCTCTGTTCTGTGCTTCCCAAGAATTTTTTTCTGGTCCCCTAACGAGTATTCCTTGGAGTTTGCATCAGGTCTCTTCCTATAACTTCAAGATGGTATCTCTCGACTTTGCAGTCTCTTTAACACTTTTTAATCATTCTTTAACCTTCATATTTGCTTATTATTGTGTGAAGTACTTTTTATTAGATATTTTCTTTATTTACATTTCAAATGCTATCCCCTTTCCTGGTTTCTCCTCTGAAAACCCCATATCCCATCTCCCCTCCCCCTGCTCACCAATCCATCCACTCCTGCATCCCTGTCTTGGCATTCCCCTATACTTGGACATCAAGCCTTCTCAGGACCAAGGGCCTCTCCTCATATTGATGTCCAAGGCCATCCTCTGCTATCCATGTGTACTCTTTGGTTTGTGGTTTAGTCCCTGGGAGCTCTGGTATTGTGTCAAGTATTAATGTATGATCTGAGAATTAATATTAGCAGTTAAGATTGAAATAAAAGAACCCAATTTTTGGTCAATAGTCAATTATCAAGGTTAATTGGACCTATTTGCCAAACCATAGCCAATAAAACTAATTTATTCAGTAAATTTTGATCTTGTGAAAAATACAAAATGTCCACCTGAGCTTCTAACACAGCATCATCATAATAGGTAGGCAAGGAGTTAGGGAAGTGGGAGAGAAGACAGATTCTTAAAGAAGCAGCTCAAAGCTTTCAAATGCCAGCATTTCACTAAGCAATCCTCAAATTATTTTTCACTGCTTAGTTATGAAATGAACTAGAAGAACAACTTGGAGTCCTAAGTTAGCCATAAAACTAAGTGATGGACAGATGGAAAATAATATAAGTATTTTTTCCTTCCTAGCCCCAAACTAGAAATAGCTGTAAAGGAAATTTGTGGCAGTAAGTTTGGTTAGTCATCTCAAATATCTCCTATCTCAAATATCCATGCTGAGTTTTGGCCCACACAGAACATCCTTTAACTGACTGCAAAATTACACCAAAAGCAATAGAATGCAGTTTATTTATTCCTTAGGTGGCCTGAGGAGATAGAATACAGTTTTCACAACCATCTATCATGTTATCTTCAGCATAATGCAATTTTCATACCTACCTCAATAAAACTCTTGATAAACAAAAACTTGATACTACTGGTTCTTTGTTATTTTCCTACATGGTTTGCCTTGTCTTTTTATGCAAGATATATCCTTTTCTAAACTCTGGTTTCATTAAAGGTTTCTGTGATGGTTTGTATATGCTTGGCCCAGGGAGTGGCACTATTAGAAGGTGTGGCCCTGTTAGAGTAGGTACGTCATTGTGGGCATGGGCTACCTAGAAGTCAAGTCTTCCACTAGGATCCTTCAGATGAAGATGTAGAACTCTCAGCTCCTCCTGTACCATGCCTGTCTGGATGCTTCCATGTTCCTGCCTTGATGATACTGGACTGAACCTCTGAACCTACAAGCCAGCCCCAGTTAAATGTTCTTTTCAGAGTTGGTCATGTTGTCTGTTCATAGCAGTAAAACCCTAACTAAGACAATTTCCTTAACATTTCTTTTGGTCTTTGGTTCTTTCTCTGGGGAGGCACTCTAGGAAAGGTGTCCTTAACTTTAGGCAACACCAAAAAGGGTTGAGGTGATTCTCCAATTCTCCCTTAATAGTAGGCCCTTTAAGAGATAGAACCTAAGCCTGGCATGGTGCCACATATCTTTAATCCAAGCACTTGGGAGGCAGAAGTGAACAGATCTCTGAATTTGAAGCTAGCCTGTTCTACTTCTACTTAGGGAGTCCAGAACATCTAGAAATATACAGTGAGATGCAAGGGTGGGGGTGGGAGTGGCAAGGGGGGTGGAGATGGCGAGAAGAGACAAGAAAGAGATGAAGAGAGAAAACCTAATAAGGGGATGGTCTTATAATTGAGTTGGTTCTCATGGAATTCTTGTTCTTATACAAGATTCAGTTGTCATAGAAGAGCAAACCTCATTCTTAATCATTCTCTGATTCATATTTCCATATGATCTTTCCCTTTCATACATACTTCTACTGTTGTGATGCTATTAGCCATCTGGATCTAAACAGTGCTAAACTTCCTGCACCCTGATGTACTGTTACTAGTATAACAGAAGGTTGACATCCAGACTACATAGATAACTGAAAAATGAACCAGATATGTTCACCATTAATTCTAGCATTCTGGAGGCAGAGGCAGGTAGATGTCTATACATTAGAGCAGTAGTTCTCAACCTGTGGGTTATGACTCCTTTGGGTTATGTAACATATATTTACATTATGATTCATGACACTAGCAGAATTACAGCTATGAAGTAGCAGTGAAATAATTTTATGGTTGGATTTTACTACATGAGGAGTTGTAACATTAGGAAGATTGAGAACCACTGAGTTACAGACCAGCCTTGTCTACACAGTAAGTTCTAAGCTAGCCAGGGTTACACAGTGAGACTCTGTCAAAAAAAAATCTTATAATAGCAAGAAGCTTGAAAGAACCCACATGTCCCTCAACAGAGGAATGAATACAGAAAATGTGGTACATTTATACAATGGAGTACTACTCAGCTATTAAAAACAATGAATTTATAAAATTCTTGGGCAAATGGATGGATCTGGAGGATATCAACCTGAGTGAGGTAACTCAATCACAAAAAAACACACAAGATATGCACTCACTGACAAGTGGATATTAACCCAGAAACCTAGAATACCCAAGATACAATTTGTTTTTTTTTTTTTAGTCTTATAAAAACAACATTTAATTGGGGCTGGCTTACAGGTTCAGAGATTCAGCCCATTATCATCAAGGCAGGAGCATGGCAGCATCCAGGCAGGCATGGCGCAGGCAGAGCTGAGAGTTCTACATCTTAATCCAAAGGCTGCTAGTGGAAGACTGACTTCCAGGCAACTAGGGTGAGGGTCTTAAGCCCACACCCACAGTGACACACCTACTCCAGCCAGGTCACACCTATTCCAACAAGGCCACACCTCCAAATGGTGCCACTCCCTGGCCCAAGAATATACAAACCATCACATTCCACTCCCTGGCCCCCATAGACTTGTTCAAACACACGAGTCTATGGGAGGCCATACTTAAACATAGCATAATGCAAAATGCATTTAGGCCAACTTTTAAAGTCCTCATAGTCTATAGCAGTCTCAAAAATGTTAAAACTCCAAAGTTCAAGGTCTCTTCTGAGCTCCATCCAATCACTTAACTCTAATCCCCAAGCAAGGCAGGAAACCAGCTGGGCAAACTCCANACTCTGCATCTCCATGGCTGATATCAAAGTGGTCTTCAGATCTCCACTCCTTTTTCATCTTTGTTGACTGCAACAAACTGCTTTCTCCTGGGCTGGTTCCACTCCCTGTTAGCATCTTTCTTCAGCATGTATCCCATGGCTCTGGCATCTTTTAAAATCTTTGACTCTCCAAGGCAATCTCAATGTTACAGCTTTCTTGTTTCAGTGTCTGGGATTCCACTTGATCTTTTGGGCTCCTCCTAAGGGCTGGCATCACTTCTCCAGCTCTGCCCATCTGTAGCACTCTAAGCTCAGGTTGATCCACTCCACTACGGGTGCTGTTCTTGGTGATCATCCCATGGTACTGATATCTCCAATA
>NC_034613.1:63806361-63810776 GCF_900095145.1 Mus pahari
TCACTGGCTTTCTGTTTTCCAAATCCTTCACTGCCTAAGCTTGACTATCCTGGGTCTTGCTCTGTAGATTGACCTTGAACTTAGAGATCAGCATGCCTGACTCCTGGGATTAAAGGTGTGTACCACTGTGCCTGGATCTAAATTTAGCTGGGTAGGACCAAGATACAATTTGTAAAACAAATGAAACTCAAGAAGCAGGCAGACCAAAGTTTGGATATGTCATTCCTTCTTAGAATAGGGAACAAAATACCCATGGAAGGAGTTACAGAGACAAAGTCTGGAGCTGAGACGAAAGGATGGACCGTCCAGAGCCTGCCCCACCTGGAGATTCATCCCATAAACAGCCACCAAACACAGACACTATTGCATATGCCAGCAAGATTTTGCTGAAAGGACCCTGATATATCTGTCTCTTGTGAGGCTATGCCAGTGTCTGGCAAATACAGAAGGGGATGCTCACAGTCATCTGTGATGGAACACAGGGTCCCCAATGGAGAAGCTAGAGAATGTACCCAAAGAACTGAAGGGGTCTGCAACTCTGTAGGTGGAACAACAGTATGAACTAACTAGTACCCCCTGAACTTATGTCTCTAGCTGCATATGTAGCAGAAAATGACCTAATCTGCTATCATTAGGAGGAGAGGCCCTTGGTCTTGCAAAGATCATATGCCCCAATACAGGGGAATGCCAGGGTCAGGAAGCGGGAGTGGATGGGTAGGGGAGCAGGGTGGGGAGAGGGTATAAGTGACTTTTGGGATAGCATATGAATTCTAAATGAAGAAATTATCTAATAAAAATTGTTTAAAAAAATAAGAGTTGCCTTGGTCATAGTGTCTCATAGCAATGGAAACCATAACTATGAAAGCTAGTTTTCACAGTGATAGAATGTTCTATGCACACTGCCATGGCAGAAAATCAACTTATCTTACCCAGCCATGAGCCCTCTGAGCAACAATAATGACTAGTTTAGCATGATTTTTCCACTAGTTTAATAGTGGCATAAACTTTATATAAGTAACCAACCACTTTATGCTTCAATATAATGCCTGTTCTACAATATTAAGCCACACCGTAGCAACATTGTCAGGCCAAGTACCTGTGGCCTTGCCAAGTTGTTGAGAATAAGAGACTGCAGAGTTTGTAACCCTGCAGAATATGTATGTGTGTATGTATGTATGTATGCATGTATGTATATTGTGCTACTTCCCTTAGCTCAGGGATTGTGATGGAAAAGTAGATAGAAAGAATAAAAAAAGCTAGAAGTGGTAGACACCGTGTCTTCTGGACACAGCAGGATAGTTACACATATGAACTCTCTTAGTGGTGTGTCAGCATACACAAGACCTACTCGAGTTTAAGTCAGACAAAATTTCATCCTGGAGAAGGGAGGTGGACATGAAGTATCACCCATAGCCATAGAATTATCAGCTTTCTTTAAAAGTGTAGCCTAACCCAAGAGACTCCAAAACATACAGTCTATTGCTGTTGACCTTGGTTGGGACTAGAAGGTAATTCCCTATTGCTGAGGATAATAGCATCAGTTCAGAAACAGGGCCAGGAGACTCCTAACCTGGAAGTGATCTGAATGTCCCCTTCATGAGGACTAGCTTTCATAGTACCAGAATGCACCATGCAAGCTTCCAAAGAAGGGAGGCAACCAACGGTCCTACCTATTATGTCCATGAACTACCTCAATCCCTAGATTGCACAATAACCCTAAGGGTCCCTGCAGTAGTGGCAGGCAAACCTTAATGGTAACCAAAAGCTCTCTAATTGGACTTAAGACCCTCTCAGCAAAAAGGAAACCATGCTAACTGCTCAGTGCTAGCGAAGTACTGTTATTGGAGGAGAATCTACAACCACTACTTTATTAAACCAACAGAATCCCTAACAACAATTGATAAACATTTTTCATATACCTACAGATAAGTGTAGTCTTCACCATTCATCAAGAAAATTTCTCTTTGTAACAGATGATGACCATTACAGAAAACCAATCAAAATCCAGAGTGGTGCACACCTTCAATCCCAGCACGCTGGGGGCAGAAGGCAGAGGGCAGAGGGCAGAGGGCAGAGGGCAGAGGGCAGAGGGCAGAAGGCAGAGGGCAGAGGCAGGCAGATCTCTTTGAGTCCAAGGCCAGCCTAGTGTACAGAGGGAGTTCCAGCACAGCTAGGACTTCACAGAAAAGCCCTGTCTCAAACAAAATGAAACAAAACAAAACAAAAACCGCAACAGAACTCCTCAACCCAAGCAAAATAGTCAACATCTAGTCATAATAAAAACTGTCAAGAAACAGTGCAAAAAGAATTTACCTCACGCTATGCTGGTGCCTGGCAAATACAGAAGCGGATGTTCATAGTCATCTATTGGATGGAACACAGGGTCCCCAATGAAGGAGCTAGAGAAGGTACCCAAGGAACTGAAGGGGTTTGCAACCCTATAGGATTAACAACAATACGAACTAATCAGTACCCCCAGAGCTCGTGTCTCTAGCTGCATATGTAGCAGAGGATGGCCTAGTCTGCCATCAATGGGAGGAGAGGCCCTTGGTCTTGCAAAGATTATATGCCCCAGTATAGGGGAATGCCAGGGACAGAAAGCAGGAGTGGGTGGGTTGGGGAGTAGGGGGAGGGGGAGGGGATAGGGGATTTTCAGAGAGGAAACTAGGAAAGGGGATAGCATTTGAAGTGTAAATGAAGAAGATATCTAATAACTAAAAAAAAGAATTTACCTCACACTTCTTGATTTTAATACATTGCAAGGCTGTATCAGTCCAAATAATATGGCACTGACATAAAAATAGGCACATTATCTAACAGAACGGTGTTAATACTTAATATCAATCATCAAATTGATTTGATTAACAAAGTATCTTTATGAGGCCCACCTCTGTGTGTGTGTGTGTGTGTGTGTGTGTGTGTGTGTGTGAGAGAGAGAGAGAGAGAGAGAGAGAGAGAGAGAGAGAGAGANGAGAGAGAGAGAGAGAGAGAGAGAGAGAGAGAGAGAGAGAGAGAGACTAATACTCACTATAGACTTACGATTTCTATTGCTGTAATGAAATAACATGATTATAAAAACCTTGAGGAGTAAGTAAGTGATTTATTTCATCTTTCAACTCTCAGATCATACTCTGTCATTGGGGGTAGTCAGGGAAGAAAGTCAAAGCAGGAAACTAGATGAAGGATCTGATACAGAGGCTGTGGATGAGTGTTACTGTAATGCTCCTCAAAGCTTGCTCATTCTGCTTTTTTAAAAATAGAACCCAGGTTCACCAGACTAGGGTTGTCTACATCCACAGTGGGATGGGTCTTCCCCCATCACTCACTAATTAAGAAAATGCCCCATAGCTCTGCCTGCCTATAGCCTAGTGTTATGGAAGCATTTCTCAATTGAGGTTTCTTCCTCTCAGACAACTCTAGCTTCTGTCATGTTGATATATGGCTCTGCCTGCCTATAGAATAATGTTATGGAAGCATTTCTCAATTGAGGATTCTTCCTCTCAAATGACTCCAGCTTGTGTCATGTTGATATATAACTTGCCAGCACAGTAACTAATACAAAACCATGAATAAATTGATGTGTTTATCATTACCAGATTTTTAAATATAGAAGGATGCCAAGAACACACATTGAGGAAAAATTAGTTTCTTCTATAAATAGTATTGGGTAAACTAAATATCTAACACACAGAAAATTGAAATTGGGATATTTACTTAAAATACATGTTAAAAAGCATAAGCTGAATGGTGGTGGCATGCACCTTTAATCCCAGCACTCAGGAGGCAGAGGCTGGCAGATCTCTGTGAGTTCAAGTTCAGCCTGGTCTATAGACTGAGTTCCAGGATAGCCAGGCTACACAAAGTACCCTGTCTTGGAAAAAAAAAGTGAAAATCAACTGAAAAACATTAATCATTTACAAATAAGACCAGAAATTATAATCCTTCTGGAAGAAAATTCAGGAGGAAAATATTTTTGATATGTTTATGGGAAGTTATTTTGGGTATAACATCAAAAGCCACAGGCAGACAACAAAACCAAAAATAGACAAGTAGAATCACATCAAAAAGTAAAGCTTTGTACAACAAAGGAGCAACAGAATTATAAGGCAATGTACAAAGTGAGAAAAAAAGAAACTGCAAACCAAACATCTGAAAAGGATTTACCTATGGTGTGAATTTTCTTAGTAAAATTCATATTGAAGTTAAATAACTGCTCTAGAATACTGAATATATGAAATTTGTTGAGCCCCTAAGAGGCAAGATGGCACATGCTTGCAGCTCCTCGTTCTGCAGGAAACTATCTCTCCCTCGGGACAGGAAGTCTGATAAGTCACCTTCCTACCAACTTGTTTTATCTTTGGGGACAGGTGATGGACTTTGTGATCTAGCTTCTGTTTTTTTTTTTTTTTTTTTTT
>NC_034613.1:63810796-63815952 GCF_900095145.1 Mus pahari
AATTGGTGCCCTCCAATTCCATTCATATTGCCTTAAATGAAGTAACTTCATCCTTGATGGTGAAGGAGACTCTACTGAGTAATCTTTCTTTATGCATTGGTCAGTTGCTAGATAATGTTGGTTCATTTTCCTGGATGTTCTAGGTATAGTGCTAATAAACTCAGGAGGACAGTTGTTCCTTTGGTGTATTGATTTCCTTTTGTTTTGTTCCTGGTGGGGTGTGGCATCACCAAGAAGTATTTAGAAAAGATTACAAACATTTGTGTCTTAAAAATTATAAGAATTTGACAATTTGAGCATATTCCCTTTTGTAGTACATTTTTGCTTCATTTCTATATAAATTAGCACAGCAGTCTGGGTGGTGGGAAAAGCACCAGATGACATAAAATGTAACTGTTGTAGTCTCTGTGTATCTGAACATGAGGACTATGTTAATAAGCAGAACTGGCATGTTCTGTCATACACTCTAGATTTATTTTTCCTTCTGCACACTTTATTAGCTTGGATTCCCCCGAACCAAACCTTTCCTCCTGGTACCAACTTATTTTGCATTTGAGGGACAAGTGATGAAAGAGTGTGGTCCTGCCTTTACTTTATTTCCTGTTCCTGTTGCCACCATGGGAATTTAGCTGTCTGTAAATTATATGTCAAGTACTGATTTTAATGATAGCTGGAGGAAGAAAGAAAGCAGAACAGAACATTATGATAGGATCTGAGTAGCTATTATTAGGTGGGGAGAGAACTTAAGGGAAGGAGGACAGTAGAAGATGGGTGTTGTGAAGGGGAAAGAACAATATTGGAGGATTGGGTTCAAATAGGGAGACAGAACTGTAGGATAGAAGAGACGGTAGGGATGCTTGAAAAATATGGTGTGTGTGTGTGTGTGTGTGTGTGTGTGTGTATTTGTGTGTGTCTGCAATGGCCCAATCACCCTACAATGGAAGGCTCTCTTCTGGGACAAATGCCTCCAACAAGTCAGGTGGAATCAGGGCCAATATGACATCTCATGAGGTTTTAATAAACATTTTGGCCAGGGAGCATTTTCCACAGGAGCCCAACAAGCAGCACAGCCAGTGGGGTATTAAGAACAGGAGTGCCTCTGCTTGCTCCAAGCCTGGGACAGAATCACCCCACCCCTCTCCAGCTCAGAAAACCCTGCCTTCTCCATGCTTTTCCTCCACCAAAAGCCAGAGGAGCACTCTCTGACTTTATTCTTAGAACTAAAATGAGCTTAAAGACAAAAATTCCTTACCCTGTAAGAGAACTCCTTAAAAACATTTGGGAGGGTATGACTTCTGAGTTCATGCTGGCCTGCCAAGGGCTCAAAAATGAACACTATGATAGATGGCTTGTGGCTATCCAAGACAGGAACAATATCATATCAGGTGGATTTTGTAGCTTACGCCTTGGCAGCATCAATAAAAACAGAAGGGATCTGCTTTAAATATAGCAAAAAACGACATTGGAAAAATGAATATCCAAAAAAGAATTTCCCCACGAGGGACCCCAATGTCAGTAAGACAGTATGCCCCTGATGCTGCAAAGATTTCCACTAGTAAAAAGGTTGTCTCTACTGATATGATAAAGGTGGAGAACAACTAGGACTTTTAAATTTAAAACAGGTCAGCCCTCATCCCTGACAGTAAGAGGGAAAACTACTGCCATAGAGGCTTTATAGGTGTTCAGCATCTCAGAGAACTCTCACCCAAAAGTCACCATAAAAATAGATGAGAAGCCATTCAAATGCCTTATTGATACTGTGGAAGACAAGACAATTTTTAGACAAGAGATTCCACAAGATAGGGAGCTAATTCCCAGGCCCCAGCTTTTAGTGTAGGGGGCTGCTCCCATGCTTTTTATCACTAAGCAAGCCTATAGACCCTGATAGAGCTACCAGTCTAATACACCCTCTAATAACCAACACTATCAACAAACTTCTGGGGAGAGATATTTTAGAAGCCCTAGAAGCGATACTTGCTAGTCAACTGTGGTGCAAGTGGATCATACCACCAGACAGAAGAACCAGTAAAGGTGAGCAGGTTCAAACCCTGGGTAATCTCAGAATTGAGAACGGCAGGTGTGGAACCAACTCCCTGGCAAACTACCTGATCTGGAACATGTAACCATGACACTTCACTGAGAGAACCACAACAATCAGTCACATAGCATAAAAACCTGGAGTTTTCCATGTTAATGAGGTATCTAGACAGGCCCTGAGTGTTTGGAGCTTCCCTTCCTGGGCATTCCTTCCTGCAAAAGGTATTTAATCTTCGGTTTACCACGAGTAAGGTGTATACATTCATATCCTCCATCAAATAAAGCAGTCTGGATAGGCAAGGACCCTCTCTTTCAACAAGGATTGCCTGGGGGTGGGGTGAGGGGCTTTATTGTAAAGAGCCACACCTAAATCTCCCAGAGAAGGCTTTCTCTGTTTCAGCCCCTCCCTACTCTTGGCACTCAATCTGAACCAAACTGGATTCCATCCCCATCCCAGGCTCAGCCATTCCCTTCCTGCCTGGTGCATAGATGCCCTAAGGGAAAGCACGGACCCTGTTCCCAACTCCTAGTGGTACACCAGTGGCATCGGGGTACACAGGAGACCAGGAACCACAGTATCTATTCCAGATCCCACTGTTTCTTACCCAGAGAAACGTGGGCTGGGAACCTATCATGGTCTGTGTTCTACCTCCCCTGAGCAGCTTGCTGAAGGCATGCTGACACCCCAGCAGTGAGGCAGACACACCCAACCAGAAAGGAATTGCATCAGGCTAGATGATTATACCCATAAAAATTATACTCCCAAATTCTTAAAGACCTACCAAATCACCCTGAACCTGAAGAGCCACTCCCCGCCTTGACTGGTTTTCTAATGAGGTCTTTTGAGTTGAACAATGGCCTCTATCAAGGGAGAAACTTGAAGCACTTAAGCAACTAGTAAAAGAGTGACTCTACTCCAATATACTCACCCTTCCAGCAGTTCAGGAAACACTCCTACGTTTTCTATAAAAATGAACTCGGGGGATGAAAACTGCCACAAGATTTAAGAGCAACTAATAAATCCTCCCAAATAATAATTCTTCCCCAAGAGGGCTGCCCCATGTCTCAACCATCCCTGCTAATGTCCCTCTCTTGGCAATAGATACCAAGGACTCCTTTTTTTCAATTTCTCTCCACCCTCAAGACTGCAAATGCTTTACATTTTCAGTATGCCTCATTAACAAAACTGGGTTGGCCTTGTGATATAAATGGACAGTTCTTCTTCCCAGAATGGCTGACATTTCCACTATCTGACAAGAGGCCTTGACCACTACATTTAAACCTTACTTAGACTAAGGACTCAGTAATTACTACTACATAGATGATGACATCCTGGTATGGGGAGATTGTTCCACCTTCCCTTCCCAACTTAAAGATCACCTTCCCTATCCTCTCTAGAATTTAAAATAGCTCCTCATCAAATACAGCTTACTGCACCCATCACATTCTTGGAAATGGAAATTTCTCTCACCTCAAAATGACCTCTTAAACCTACCCTTTTCTTCCCCCAAAACTTAACTCTCAAGTTGAGAGAAGAGAGAGGAAAAAGACAGTTTTACTGGGAGAGTTGTACAGAGACAGATTGTGAAGAGAGAACAAACTAGATACAGGTAAAGAGAGAATGAGCCAGAGAGTGAGAAGGAACCCAAAGATCAGAATAGATTTCTAGAGTTAGTTTGAGGGCAAGCAGAACAATTGATGAAAGGCCGAGAAAGAGAAAGAGAAAGAGAAAAAGAGAGAAAAGTCAGATTGAATCGGTCAGCTTGAAGAGGAGTTTGAGCCAGAACGGCTGAGTTGATTCAGCCAGATAGAGTTGAGAAAGAACAAGAAAGGATGAGCTTATTTAGAAGCAAGGTCCAGAGGCTGAAAAAATTCTAGGCCTAGATTAGATTGTATGGAGGCTAGAAGAAGTCAGGACTAAACCTAGGTTAGCAGACAAAGACAGTAAGTCCCTGAGGCAACAATTACATCAGGAGAATAAAAGTTACATTTACAGTCTTGGGTACTTCTTAACAGATTGAAAACCGATAATGGCCCTGCCTTTACCAACTTCCAATTCAAAACCTTTGGCTCACAATGGGAAATTGCCCATTACTCAGGGATCTTCACAACCACCAGGGACATGCTATAACAGAAAGAAAACATCAAACACTAAAAGTCTAACTTAAAAAACAAAACAAAAAAATATACAACTTAACATAAAATTAATGATGGCTCTGACTAACCTAAATATATTTAATATATACAAAAGCTTCAAACATCTCCCTATCTCCCTCCATTGGCACTCACCAGGGGTAACTCCTCCTATCTTGGTGCAATGTCACCATCTCTTGGATGGGATTTGAAAGGGACCAGACCCATACCTTACAAATGGAAAGGGTTTTTCTTGTGTATTTTTTATTAGATATTTTCTTCATTTACATTTCAAATGCTATCTCCAAAGTCTGCTATACCCTCCCCCCACCCTGCTCCCCAGCCCACCCACTCGAAACTGCCTGGCCATGGCATTCCCCTGTCCTGGGGCACATGATCTTCTCAAGACCAAGGGCTTCTCCTCCCATTGATGGCCAACTAGGCCATCCTCTGCTACATATGCAACTAGAGACACAGCTGGGGTGGGGGGTGGGGTTACTGGTTAGTTCATATTGTTGTTCGTCCTATAGGGTTACCTTTCGCTCCTTGGGTACTTTCTCTAGCTCCTTCATTAGGGGCCCTGTGTTCCATCCAAAAGATGACTGTGAGCATCCACTTCTGTGTTTGCCAGGCACTGGCATAGCCTCACAGGAGAGAACTATATCAGGGTCCTGTCAGCAAAATGTTGCCAGCATATGCAATAGTATCTGGGTTTGGTGGTTGTATATGGGATGGACCCCCAAGTGGGGCAGTCTGTGGATGGTCCTTCCTTCCATCTCAGCTCTGAACTTTGTCTCTAATTCCTTACATGGATATTTTGTTCCCTATTCTAAGAAGGAATGAAGTATCCACACTTTGGTCTTCCTTCTTCTTGAGTTTCTTGTGTTTTGCATAATGTATCTTCGGTATTCTAAGTTTTTGGGCTAATATCCACTTATCAGTAAGTGCATATCATGTGTGTTCTTTTGTGATTGGGTTACCTCACT
>NC_034613.1:63826628-63836913 GCF_900095145.1 Mus pahari
GAGCTAAGATGAAAGCATGAACAACCCAGAGACCGCCCCACCCGTGGGCCCATCCCATAATCAGCCACCAAACACAGACACTATTGCATATGCTAGCAAGAACTTGCTGAAAGGGCACTGATATAACTATTTCTTGTGAGGCTATGCCAGTGCCTGGCAAATATAGAAGTGGATGTCCACAGTCATCTATAGGATAGAACACAGAGCCCCCAAAGGAGGAGCTCGAGAAATTACCCAAGAAACTGAAGGGGTCTGTAGGTGGAACAATATGAACTAATCAGTACCCCCAGAACTCGAATCTCTAGCTGCATATACAGCAGAAGATGGCCTAATCGGCCATCGTTGGGAAGAGAAGCCCCTTGGTCTTACAAACTTTATATGCCCCATACAGGGGAACGCCAGGGCCAAGAAGTGGGAGTGAGTGGGCAGGGGAGCAGGGTGGGGGGAGGGTATAGTGGTCATTCGGGACAGCATTTGAAATGTAAATGAAGAAAATATCTAATAAAATAATAATAATAAAAAACTTCACAAGTTCAATCTCAGGGAATCACTGAGAGGGAAAAATTGAAATAGAGCACTACCCCTAACCAAGAAGTTATTTGAAATTGATACCTGTTGGCAAATGGAAAAATCAGTTTTCCTCTATAGAATGTCACTGGGTATATTAACCATGCTGCAGGGCAAGGCCCATGCTAAGGATAAGCTGACCAACATAAAATAAACTCTATGTTTTTCATGTGTGTTTGTTTACTATTTTCATTTTAGCATTTTTATTGTCTTATTGGTATATGTTTTGACATTTTTTCCATTCTTCCTCCTCCTCTTCTTTTTGTTTTGTTTTGTTTTTGCTTTTTGTTTTTTTTCTTTTTCTCTGTCTATCCCTGAATGTCCTGGAGCTCACTCTGATGACCACGGTGGCCTAGAACTCATAGAGATCCATGTTTTAGCCTCCTGAGTACTGGAATATAAGGCATGTGCAACCACCACCCAGTTTTGTTTTGATTTTCATTTTTGTATTTCTTTGAGAGAGAGAGAGAGAGAGAGAGAGAGAGAGAGAGAGAGAGAGAGAGAGAGAGAATATAAAGTTGGTTATGAATTGGAGTAGGAGGTTCTAGGAAGAGGATGGGAGAGGGAAAAAGGATGCTCAAAATATGATATATGAATGAATAGATAGGGGTTAAGTACTGGTAAAATATTTGATATAATTCAATTTTAATTACAAACAATATAGAAACAGAGAATTTTTGTTTAGACTAAGTCTCATTATATATCCCTGGCTGACCAGGAACTACCTATGTACACAGACTGCCCTTGAACTCAGAGTTCCAATTGAAATGCCTTTGACACTCAAGTGCTAGGAGTAATGATGTGTACCACTATACATAGTGTATTAGTCAGGGTTCTCTAGATTCATAGAACTTATGGGTAGTCTCTATATAATAAGGTAATTGTTAATGGCTTACAGTCTGTAGTCCAACTCCCAACAATGGTCAGCAGCAGCTGTGAATAGAAGTCCAAGAATCTAGTAGTTGCTCAGTCCCACAAGGAAAGCAGGTAAAGAAAAGAGAGAGTCAATCTTCCTTCTTCCAATGTCCTTATGTAGGTCTCCAGCAGAAGGTGTATCCCAGATTAAAGGTGTCTGTCACCACACCTTTAATCCCAGATGACCTTGAACTCAGAGATCTCCCTGTCTTAATCTTCTGGAATTCACAGCCACTGTGCCTCAAGATCTCCATGCCAAGATCCAGGTCAGAAACTCAATTCTGGATTGTAGTTCATTCCAGATTTAGTCAAGTTGACAACCAGGAATAGCCACTACACTTGGCTAGAAGGAAACTTTTTATAAACAGTGTTTGTTTAAAACCAACAGAAAACATATTAAACATGGAATACAGCTGCATTTCAAGAACAAAGTAGGTATATTTGTGTATATTTCTGTGTGTGTGAATCACAACACTTTAGTACAATTATACTGACTGCTTACTGGCTTCTGTCAACATCATGTGTATCCTAAATGTAATAGGATTTTTGTAGCATGTCAAGAGCTATTTTGGCAATCATCACTATATTCTATAACTCTTCACTTTTAGCTTCTGTGTCTTATTCCCTATATTATCAGCATATGAAGAATATTATAGCCTGAGTGTGAGGGAACAGGGTTTTGCATTGATGTCATAGCCATATAAGTGAAAATGGACAAAATGTGGGGCATAAAAGAAAAAAAGTTAGAATACACTTTGGGTATAGTTAATCAGAGGTGTAAAATTAGAGAAGTATAGCCAAGAATGTTAAGGATTTATGTCATTTAATTTCCCTGAGCTTACCTCTAGAGAATAAATTCCCCATGTTTTCCTATTCTTTCATGTAAAAGATAGATCTGAATCTCAATTCATGGTTTTGGTTGACATACTAAAGTATGGACTCTTAAGAAAATTTATAGTCTCAAAATTTAGCATCTATAATTATTTCTTTCTTTTTGATCTCAACACAAGCCAATTATTTTTCCATATTTTTATTTATTTTATTTATTTACATTTCAAATGTTATCTCCCTCCCCATTCTTCCTTCTACAACCCCCCTATTCCCTCCCCTGCCTCCCTGCCTCATTCCTGCCTCAGCTCCCTAGCAGTCCCCTATGCTGGGTCATTGAGCCTCCACAGGACCAAGGGGCTTTCGTCCCATTGATGCCAGATAAGGCAATCCTCTGCTACTTATCGTGGAGCCATGGCACCCCCCCCCACACACATGTGTACTCTGTAGATACATTTAAACATTGGAGTACTGCTCAGCTATTAAAAACAATTACTTCATGAAATCTGTAGGCAAATGAGGTAACCCAGTCACAAAAAAACCCACACATGGTATGTACTCACTGATAAGTGGATATTAGCCACACACACACAAAAAGCTTGGAATAGCCAAATAGCCATGGTACAACTCACAGACCATATGAAGCCTAAGAAGAAGGAAGACCACACCAAAGTGTGGATGCTACAGTCCTACTCAGAAGGGAAAAGAAAATAATCTTGGGAGGTAGAGGGGGGGGATATGAGGGAGAGAGGAGTGGGAGGGTAAAAAAAGAGGGCTGGTTCAGATATGGGAGGAGACTGGGGAAAATACAGAGGATCAGGAATTTGTAAGGAGGTGTGCAGCAGTGGGGGAGGGGGAACTGGGGGTAGCCACTAGAAAGTCTCAGATGCTAGGGAACCAAGAGGTTCCCAGGATCCAACAGAGAGGATATTAGCTGAAATATCCAACAAAGGCGATATAGAACCTGTAGAGACCATATCCAGTGGATAGGCATGGTCCCTGGTTGAGGGATAGGGCTACCCACTCACCTCAAAAATAATAATCCATAATTCATCCTGTCAAAAGTGAATGCAGGGATGAAGAGTGGAGAAGAGTCTAAAGGAAAGGCCATCCAGAGACCACCCATCTATCCCATCTGCAGACACCAAACCCAGACATATTGCTAATGCCAAGGACAGCTTGCTCACATGAGCCTGGTATAGCTGTTTCCTGAGAGGCTCTGCCAGAGCCTGACCAATATAGATGTGGATGCACGTAGCCAAATATTGGACTGAGCACAGGGATCCCAATGGAAGAGTTATGGCAAGGTCTGAAGGAGCTAAAGGGCTTCCCCATAGGAAGAACAACAGTATCAACCAACCAGACCCCCAAAGCCCCCAGGGACTAAACCTATAACATCTATATTTCTATCATCTATGAAAGTATTAAAATTTCTTTTTTGTTTGTATGTCCATAAACATTCATATTAACTCATAGGAAGAAAATTAATTTTTGGAGCTTGTAGGTTGTACTATCTGTCAAAAGATCTTTAAACTTTTCATGTACTCATATGAAAGAACTAATTACATACCATTAAGGTTCCAGTGGAATTTCCTCGATAACTCAGCCACTTCTTTCCATCCAGGCTATACATGATGATATATTGAGAGATATAAAGGCTGGAAATTTTCTGACGAGCACCCTGAGTCTTGATGCCATGAATAATCATTGGAGCCAACAGATCTACCTACCAATTAAAACAACTTATTTTAGTCTATTTTAAAAAGTATAAAGTATACCTTGAAAATTATTAGTATTCATTGCTATTAATTATCCACTTTAAAAAACTCTATTGCTACAATTACCTTGCATATTCAGAGAAAGCAGGCACTAATGTTGAAATGTGACCATGTATGTATGTATGGAAAGCCATGGAACATATGTATGTTATTTTGAATATTCTTGGCCCATGGAGTGGTACTATTAGGTGTGGCTTTGTTGGAGGAAGTGTGTCACTGTGGGCATGAGCTTTAAGATCCTCATCTTAACTTCTTGGAATCCAGTCTTTACCTGTTTGCCTTCAGATCAAGATGTTGAACTCTCAGCTCTTCCTGTACCATGTCTGCCTATTTGCTGCCATGCTCTGGCCTTGGTGATAATGGACTGAACTTCTGATCCTGTAAGCCAGCCCTAATTGTTGTTCTAATAAGAGTTGTGTTGGTCATGGTATCTGTTCACATAAGTAAACCCTAACTAAGCAATATGGTAGGAACGAGTAGGAAAGATATTTATTACATTATCTATCCATTTATTGGCAAACCAGATCACTTTCAAATCATTGAGTCATTTCCTCCTCACACACATCAATGGAGCTGCACATACAAATCAGAATGACCTAATACGTGGGCCCTGATTGATCATGGGTTAAATGATACTATTTTTGATATGTATAGTTCAATGAAATGTCTTATTAAGATGAATTTCATGGACCAAGTACAAGGATCATTTAGTAATGTGGTTGTTGTGCAGGCATGAGAATCTGACTTTAGATCTTAGCACCCACAGAAAACCCAGGAATGGAAACTAATGCAGCCACTAAGGAAATCAGTGTGGAGACTCCTCAAAAAGCTAGAAATAGAACTACCAGAACTATTATATGATCCAATTATACCACACTTGGGCATATACCCAAAAAACTCCATTTTATATTATAGAGTTGCCTGCTGCTTATCCATGTTCATTGCTGCTCTACTCATAATAGCCAGGAAGTGGAAATGGCCTAGATATCTATCAGCTGACAAATAGATCAAGAAAATGTGGCATATTTATACAATGAAATATTATTTAGCTATTACAAAACTGAAATTATGACATAATAAAGTACATGGGTGGATCTGGAAACAACTATTCCAAGGTAACCTAGACCAGACAGAAATACAAATTTTACTTGTTTGCCCTTATTTGTGAATGTTAGCTTTGAATCTTCAGAAATATATGTTTAATTTGAAATATCCATAGAAATTGTAAAGTTACTTAAGGGCCATGTAAGGGGGGATTTCAAGGTAGGGAAAATAGAACATGTTAGCAAATGGTTAATAGGGATTTATGGAAAATGGTTTGAATTTGGGTTGGGGTGGGAAGAACCAGGAGAAGACAGCAAATAACATTTAAAGGCTTTTTGAAAAAGTCATATGGAAATCTATATGGCTCCCATAAGCTCATATATTTCAATTCATGGTTATTAGTAATTACAATTACTGGAGAGGGTTTAGGAAGTTAGAAGTGTGTCACTAGGGGTAGGCTTTAGGGTTTCAAAAGCACAAACCAGACCCGGTATCACACTCTTCTTGCTGATTAAGGTTCTGGATGTAGAACTATCAGAGACTTCTTCAGCACCATATCTGCCCACAAGTCAGGATGCTTCCTACCATGACAACAATGGACTAAACCTCTGAAACTGTAAGCCATCCCTAATTAAATGCTTTCCTTTATAAGAGTTGCCTTGGTTATGGTGTCTCTTCATAGCAGTAGAACACTGGCTGAGACAGAAGTTGGTACCATGATTATTGCTGCTACTTGTGGTAGTATGTGGATTTTGGATTAAGAAAGTAGTTGAACTCTTTAGGTGTTGCTTGAAGGGTCATACTAGTAGGAGTTTAGAAGAGAGTGTTTCTGAGAGCAATGTAGATTATGACAGCCCTGCTCAAGAGATTTCATAGGAAAATATTAAGTAAGTGCCTAGAGACAATTCTTGTGATATTTTGGTGAACACTGTAGCTGTTTTATGCCCTAGTCTAAAAAAATCTGCCTGAGGACAAATTAGAGAGTTTTGGATTAATATCATTGGCAGAGGAGATTTCAAGACCACCTAGTATTGACTCTGGCAAGTGGTTATTAGTGGCCACTCCTATGCAAATGTATAATGAAAAGGAACTAGCTGAGCAACTAAAAATACAAAATGTACAGCTTGAGGAGAAAAGTGGCATCAGGAAGTGTAATGGAACTGAGCTAGGTCTAGTGCTCAAGGAGATAAAAAGTTTACAGAAAAGCCTGAGGTTAAATGGAATAAAAGGAGTGAGTGGTGGCCTAGGGAAAGACCCCATCCAGCTTCCAACTTGTGGAAATGAATTAATGAAAAGTTTAAGCAGTGAAGGAAACCATTGAAAACAAAAAGCTAGTGAAAATTCAAATGAATGAGGGGCCAAGTTCCAGGCACAGAACTTGGCAGTTTGGGCCATGTGGTTCTGGTTTTAGAGTCAAGGATACAAAAAAGGGGTTTTGGTACCTCCCTCTAAGGCTAAGGAAAACTGCTGAGGTTAGGCATATGTCAGAGAGGCAGTTGTATGGACCTGTGAAAGTGAAGCTTAGATTTCAACAGAGTCCCCAAGAAGTTGTAGGTACAAGAGATGTAGAATGCCTGCCACAGAGAGCTGCAGACTGAGTGTAGAACCAGCCCAAGAGAGAGGAAAAATATACTGCAGTCAACAAAGATGAAAGGAGTTAGAGATCTGTGTTGGCTAGTTTTATGTTAACTTGACATAAGCTAAAATCATCCTTCAGGAAGAAACCTCAAATGCCTCTATAAGTTTGGGCTGTAATTAGTGATTGATGTAGAAGGGCCCAGCCCACTGTGATTGGTGTTATCTCTGGGCTGGTAATTCTGGGTTCTATAAAAAAGAAGGCTGAACAAACCATGCTGAACAAGACAATCAGAAGCACTTCCCCGTGGCCTCTGCATCAGCTCCTGCTTATAGATTTCTGCCCTGAGTTCCTTCCTGACTTTCTTTGATGATTAACAGTGCTGTGAAAGTATAGGCAAATAAATTATTTCCTCGATAAGCTCATTTGGTCAGGATGTTTTATCACAGCAATAGTAACTCTATCTAGACAAGATCCAAAAATTGTTTTGACATCAGGCATGGATACACATCATTTGGAGTTTGCCCTGCTGGTTTTAGGTCTTGCTTTGGCCCAGTATTTCCTCACTATGCTCCCTTTCTCCTTTTTTGGAACAGAAATGTATATTCAGTGCCATTGTATATTGGAAGTATATGGTCTGTGATTTGATTTTGATTTTACAGAGGTTACTCATAAGAGATTGCCTTGAGTTTCAGAAAAGACTTTGAATTTTGGATTTCTAAGAGTTGAGATTGTTATAGAATATGGGGGCTTTAAACCTAGTGCAGTGGACACGTACTAGAACCTATGAAGATGACCCTTGTGAGGACTCCTAGTAATGAAGGATATAGACCCTAAACTGGCCATCTTTGTAAACTTGGAAAGGCTTCCATTGGTAAGATCAGGATATTAATACAGTCACAAAACACCTGCGTGCCTGTAAGATGTGTTGGGGCAATGGTGGCTCTGAGTTTGTGAGAGTTGACAACCAATGACTTGTCTAACTTGAAGCCCAAGCCACAAGAGGGAGCCCATGCCCAATACTGCCAGGATGACCACCAATTGGAAACTGAATGGCTTGGAAATCTAGGGTAGAGTGAAACATGATTGATTAAAAACAAACAAACAAACAAACAAACAAACTACAAATTGATCCTTAATCATATTTTGCTATACTTATATACCAGTGCCCAGTTATCATCAGTAGGGCTTCTTCTAGCAGCTGATGGGAGTAGATTCGGAGACACACACCCAAATATTAGGCACGGCTCAGTGTCTTAGGGTTTCCATTGCTGTGAAGAGACACCATGACTTAGGCAACTCCTTTTTTAAAAATTATTTTATTAGATATTTTCTTCATTTACATTTCAAATCCTATCCTGAAAGTCCCCTATACCCTCCCCCTGCCCTGCTCCCCTACCCACTCACTCCCACTTCTTGGCCCTGGCATTCCCCTGTACTGGGACATATAAAGTTTGCAAGACCAAGGGGCCTCTCTTTCCAATGATGGCCGACTAGGCCATCTTCTGCTATATATTCAGCTAGAGACAATATGAGCTCTGGGGTACTGATTAGTTCATATTGTTGTTTCACCTATAGGGTTGTAGACCCCTTCAGTTCCTTGGCTAATTTCTCTAGCTCCTCCATTGGGGGCTCTGTGTTCCATCCAATAGCTGACTGTGAGCATCCACTTCTGTATTTGCCAGGCACTGGCATAGCCTGACAAGAGACAGCTACATTAGGGTCCTTTCAGCAAAATCTTGCTGGCATATGCAATGGTGTCTGCATTTGGTGGCTGATTATGGGATGGACTCCTGGGTGGGGGCAGTCTCTGAATAGTCCATCCTTTCATCTTAGCTCCAAACTTTGTCACTGCAACTCCTTCCATGGGTATTTTATTCCCTATTTTAGGGAGGAATGAAGTATCCACATGTTGGTCTTCCTTCTTGATTTTCTTCTGTTTTGGAGATTGTATATTGGGTATTCTAGGTTTCTGGGCTAATATCCACTTATCAGTGAGTGCATATCAAATGACTTCTTTTGTGATTGGTTTACCTCACTCAGGATGATATCTTCTGGATACATTCATCTAGGCAACTCTTTTTTTTTTTAATATTTATTTATTATATGTAAGTACACTGTTGCTGTCTTCAGACACTCCAGAAGAGAGCGCCAGATTTCATTACAGATGGTTGTGAGCCACCATGTGGTTGCTGGGTTTTGAACTCAGGACCTTTGGAAGAGCAGTCAGTGCTCTTAACCACTGAGCCATCTCTCCAGCCCCATCTAGGCAACTCTTATAAAGGACAACATTTAATTGGGGCTGGCTTAGAAGTTTAGTCCATTATCATCCTGGCAAGCATGCAGGCAGGCATGGTGCTAAAGGAGCTGAGAGTTCTACATCTTCATCCAAAAGAAGTCTGGAGCAGACTGTCTCTTCCACACTGGGTGGAGCTTCAAAGCCATCCCCACAGTAACACACTTCCTCCAATGAGGCCACACCCACAAGGTCACACCTCCTAATAGTGCCACTCCCTGGGCCAAGCTTATTCAAGCCACCACACTCACAAAACCCTGAAGAAGAGTGGAAGAAAGGATTGTAGGAGCCCAAAGGGTCAAGCACATGAGGAAAACACACACCATAGAATTAAATAAGAAGGGCTCATAGGGGCTCACAGAGATTGAAATAGCAATCACAGAACCTACATGAGTCTGTGCTAGGTCCTGTGCATACATGGTGTAGTTGTTTAGCTTAGAGTGCTTGTGGAACTCCTATCAATGGGAAAATAGTTGTCTCTATTCTTTTGCAGGCTCTGGGGATCCTTTTCCTCCTACTGAGTTACCTTGTCCAGCTTTGATATGAGGGTCTGTGCCCAGTCTTATTGCATAAGACTTATGTCATGTTCTGTTGATATCCCTGGGAAATCTGCTCTTTTCTGAAGGGAAACAGAGGAGTAGATATGGAAGAAAGGGGAGGTAGGGGAAGGACTGGGAGGAGTGAAAGGAGGGGAAGCCATGTCAGGATATATTTTATGAGATAAGAATAAATTTTGAAAGAGTTGAACTAATTGTATTCGATGCATTATGATATGGTTATTAGCCTATGGGGACCAGGGAGTGGAATGAGGTGGTTTAAATAAGAATGGTCCCATAGGCTCATATATTTGAATGCTTGATCATCAAGGAGTTTCATTACTTGAGAGGGATTGGGAGGTGTGGCCTTGACAGGATAAGTGTGGCATTGTTGGAGGAACTGTGTTACTAGGGGTGAGTTTGAGGTTTCACAAGCACAAACCAGGCCGAGTGTGGCATTCCCTTACTGCTGCCTGTGGATCTAGATGTAGAACACTCAGCTACTTCTCCAGCACCATGTCTGTTTACATGCTGCCATACTCCCTGTCTAGACACAATGGAATAAATTGTAACTGAAACTGTAAACCAACTCCAATTTAAAGCTTTCCTTTCTAAGAGTTGCAATGGTCATGGTTTCTTTTCATAGCAATAGAATACTAAGACATGTATCTAATACTGTAGAAGACACACACACAGAGAGACATACAGAGAGAGAGAGAGAGAGGGAGAGGGAGAGGGAGAGGGA
>NC_034613.1:63836998-63846997 GCF_900095145.1 Mus pahari
AGAGAGAGAGAGAGAGAGAGAGAGAGAGAGAGAGAGAGAGAGAGAGAGAGAGAGAATGGAGTTACCTTAAAATAGGGCAACAATGCTCCTACTTAATATCACAGCCAACAAACAAAAAGCTCAATTCTAGGAATGGGTTACCTATTTTAGAGTTCTTAGTCAATGAGTTCACATAGATTCCCCAAACATTATAGGCTATTGCTAATGTTACTGTTTACCCTCTAGATGGTAAAAACCAATTACTGAAGACACCATACACTTGAGTAATAGAACATGGATAAATCAAGTTGGTACTGACATGGAAGTTTCATCCATACTTATCTTTTCCCCACATATAATATTTTTATTGATTCTCAAACATTATGCACCCTGATTACAATCTCTTCCCAGTCCTTCCAAGTCTAGACCCTCTCATGAATTATACTCCACACAAAAAATAAAAAAATAAAAAGAACAAAGAAAGAAAGAAACAACAACAATAAAATAGTTGACTTTATGTTGTCTATGTATTCACTGGAACAGGGTCAAACTCTCAACAGTTTGCCCCCTAAACAGAACTGAATCCTTTTTAGCTTTCATGGTGCTAGACTTTTCTATGTACACTGCCAGGAGAGAAAAGTAGTTAAAATCTTGTCCAACTATGAACTCTGTAAGCTACAATAATGCCTGATCTGACAATATATGTCCACTGGTATAATACTGCTATTGAAGTGACCAACTACTTTCTGCTTAGATCTAAGATCTGCTCCATGACCTGGAACCCATAACTGCCACTGTTAAAAGGTCCAAGAACCTGAGATTTGATAAGTCATAGGCTCTAGAGGAGGACTTAATACTATTATTTTGCTAAATGGACATAGTATTAAATTTACTTCTGATGACTTACTGCTATACCCATAGCTCAATGTATTTTTCAACCCTCATTAGACAAGTTTCTCCTTACAGAAGATGACAATTAACACAGAGACACCCAACTGTTCAACATACAAAGAGTAAGAGTGTTCAGCCTAAAGTGGGACATACATATTAAACACCTCCTACAGCTCAGGGATTTTTGTGGAAGATGGGTTGGAAAGATTGTAAGAGCCAGAGGTGGTCAATAACAACAAAGAACAGTATTTTCTAAACACAACAGGGTAGTAGAACCTATGAACTCAAAGCAACATAACAATATGCACAAAGTCTACACAAGCTTCAGTCAGAAAAAAATCTCAATATGGGGTGGGGAAAAGTGGGTGTAAAATCCTACCACTAGCTCATGTACTTTGGGTATTTGATAGCTGGTGGGAGAAGGAATACCATCTTTCTTCATCAGAGTAACACCCAGTAGGTTGAGCACACACAGAGAAGGTCCCACTACTAAGAGTAGCTGGACAATACAAAGTGGACTCAAAGTAGAAAGAAAAAGAAGAAATCTCAAAAGTTGGGTGGGAAGGTAAGAGAAAGTGGAGAGGATGGTTATGGAAGGAATTGTGGGAGGAGGCATGAATATGTTCAAAGTACATTATTTGAAATTTCCAAAGAATAAAAAAAATATTGTTAAACATAATATGGAGAGTAACAGACAAATACAATTGATATTTAGCCCTGTCCTCCACATGTGCTATGCACAAGCACACACACATGCACACACATAAATTCATACCATACATACATACATACATACATACATACATACATACATACATATATACATATATANAGATTAAAATAAAAAGATGATTTTCATGCTAATTTTTAATATGGCTACTAGAAAATGCCAAATAATACATGTGATTTTATGTACATCATATTTCCATTGATGAGGGCTCATCTTGATGAAATAGCAAAGTGAGATAATCTGAGAGACTGTATACATTTAAAAATTTTGAGCTAACCTACCTCAAGTATTAGTTCATCTTAGCTTACCACAGTAGACTATATTAAGTAGGTACTTCCTAATACCCAAGGGATAGAAATCTTCTGAGAAAAGGACAGACTTAATTATATAAAAGAAGCTACAATTTATTTGCTTTTAAGATTAAGGACTAAGCTACCTATTTTGTATAAAAATGAAGAACAGTAGAGGATTCAGGAGTACCTACTTAGTTGGAGATATCTCATCATAGAAAATACATGGTTTTGAAAATAGTGTCTTAGGTTTCCATTGCTGTGAAGAGGCACCATAATCAAGTCAACTCTTATAAAGAACAACAGTTAATTGAGGCTGTCTTATAGTTCAGAGGTTCAGTCCATTATAATCATGGCAGGAAGCATGGCAGTGACCAGGCAGACATGGTAATGAAGAAGGAGCTGAGAGTGCTACACCTTGATCCAAAGGGAGCCAGGAAGAGACTATCTTGCATACTGAGTGGAGCCTCAGCATAGAAGTCCTCAAAGCCTACCCACTCAGGGACTCAAGTCCTCCAATAAGGCCACATCTCCTCTAATAAGGCCACACCTCCTAATAGTGTCACTCCTTATGGCCAAGCATACAAACATGCAAATCTATGGGGGCCAAATCTATGCAAACTACCACAGGTAGTTAATTCAAATTTATAGAAATCATTCTGATGTTAGATTCCAAGTATAAAGAGATGGGATGGATCTGCATATTAAATTCTATTCCAAATGACTAATTTTTGAATATTTCTGAACAAATGTAGTTATTCTATTCTATAGTTTCCTCATATGTTAAATGATATTCTATGGGAAAGACTACAGAATGATAATATTTTGAACTCGGTGAATGTTGATACATTTCTCATAGTTTTCTGACCTTGATCCAAGAAAAGGGTTCCTTGGTACTCCAGGCATTGATTGATCCGGAATAATGAAGTCTTGCCAGGTTTGGGGCCCACTGTCCTTTGTCCAAGAAAGAAGAGAGAGATTATATTATTCTATTTTCAATTGAATTTATCTTAAAAACTTAGGAACAACAGTATTATCTAGAGAAAGGTTAATTCTAGCTGCAGAAGAGATAAAGCATAAAAGTTTTATAGCATGGCAGTATTGATTATTGTCTAAAGGATTTGCTTTTTGGTGTTTTATATTCTATGTTCTAATTTCTTTGGGAGGAGGCAGTACTGGGGAATAAACCTGGGGCTTTGCATGTGTTAAGCAAGTAGTCTACCACTGAGCTATATATATGCAATATGCAAGTGGTACTAAAATGTTTCTTTACCATATAATGTACATTTATTGTAGAAATGCTAGAAAATTAAAAAATAGCAAAAATAAATAAAAAGCATAGTGTTTCTATTCAGAAATACATTAAATAAATAATACTTAAACCTCATTTCCAAGGGGGAATTTTCTCCTTTTTTAAAAAAGATTTATTTATTATTATATCTAAGTACACTGTAGCTGTCTTCAGATGCACCAGAAGAGGACGTCAGATCTCATTACAGATGGTTGTAAGCCACCATGTGGTTGCTGGGATTTGAACTCAGGACCTTTGGAAGAGCAGTCAGTGCTCTTAAGCACTGAGCCATCTCTCCAGCCCGGGAATTTTCTTCTTTAAAGTAGAGGTTGACAAACACACACACACACACACACACACACACACACACACACACACACACACACACATATAATAAAATTTTTTCTCAAGGTAATATTTTAAGTGATTATTTGAAAATTTCACATAATACACCCTGATCACACTCACTTCTCAATTCTCCCAGGTCCCCTCCTTCCACTAGTGTGACCTCCCCCCAAGAAAAGGAAGAAAAAAAAACAAATCTGATTTGTGCTGCCTATATACTCACTGGAACACAGTCAAACTCCCAATGGCAAACCCCTTAAGAAAAACTGAGTCCCTCCCTACCTATGCCCCTGAATATTTGGAAAGAGGAAGTAAACTGGAAGATTGGGAAGAGGAGTATGAAAGGATAATATGGGACAATGAATAGAATCAAAGTATATTATATTCAATTAAGAAAACAAAATGTCACAGTGAAAACAACTGTTTTGCACAAATAATATAGCGTAAAATAGAAAATTATTCTCAACTCATATACAAAACCCATAGACAATGATCTGTAAACCCTTATTCTAGAATAATTTTCTATAAACACTATTTAAGCTTGACTATCACTGTTCAGAAGAAATGGTAGCTTCTTAACTATGCTCAATAGAATAGACTCATGGGAGCAGTTCTGAAGGTACTAGGGGAGGGTATTTCAAGAGTTAATGTCATTGCCCAGTTAAGCCTGAATTAAGGTAAGGGGCCTAAATTAAGATGGTCATAATAAGAAATGGAAAGAAGAATGTGGACTTGAGAGGAGTCTACTGAGAAGAAGTAAGAAAAGAATGGAGAGGGGCTGAAGAGATGGTGCACCAGTTAAGAGCACTTTTTGCTCTTCCAGAGGACCCAGGTTTGTTTCCCAGCAACCACAAGGCAGCTCACAAAGTGTAAGTCCAGCTTCAGGGAATTCTATACCCTCTTCTGACCTCTGTGGGCATCAGGCATGCCCATTTCCATGAAGACAAAACATCCATATATGTAAAATAATATAATGTAAAAAAGAGGAAAGTATGGAAGGGAGTTGATTGGTTATTTGAAACTGTTCTACAGAAATAAAAAAAAAATCAGCCCCAATTCTTATGGCAAAAATAATGGTATTTACCATAGTGTCCTGAAGCTGTAATCTGGAAATCACGGATGCTTCCAGAAGCCATTCCAAGAGGAATCTGACACTCTGAAATCAAACACAGAAGCTAGAAATGACCCATAACCCATTAAATTATAATATTTTTAGGTAAGTGGTTGTTCTGTTACTTGCTTAAGGATTGTCTTAGTGTTTTACTGCTGTGAAGAGACACCATGACCAAGACAACTCTGGTAAGGATAACATTTATTTGGGGCTGGCTTATAGGTTAAGAGGTTCAGTCCATTATCATCAAGGCAGGAGTATGGCAGCATGCAGGCAGGCATAGTTCAGGATGAGCTGAGAGTTCTACATTTTCATCTGAAGGCTGCTAGTGGAAGACTGATTTCTAGACAGCTAGGGTGAGGGTCTTAAAGCCCACACCCACAGTGACATACCTACTTCAACAAGGCCACACCTTCTAATAGTGCCACTCTCTGGGTCGAGCATATACAAACCTTCACAAGGTTATATCCCCAAACTCTTACAAGTGAAATTTCTAAGTTATCTCTGGTAATTAAATCAAAATTAAGTTCCCAAATCTGCATTATAAAATTGAAGACTTTTAAGCAACAGTCTGCTAAATATCACAGCTTGATATTCAAAGGATCCAAAGCTCATTCATTTTAAATTTAATAGTAACACAAGATTGTTTTTATTTTTTGACAAAGACAGACACTTCAAGGAGGAGGGAAATTATACAGATTATTATTAATAAACTGAATGGTTAGTGAACTCCTATCCATAGTTACTCACGCTTGCTGTACACCAGAAAAAGAGTGCTCATCCCAGCCTGTAAGTGCTCGCCAATAAGGCATTCTACTCGCCAAATTCCAGCTCTGGATGGTATCATTTCCAGTGTCTCAAAAACACCTTTTAAAATGAAAAGGAAGAAAAAGTATTTTTCATTAAAAAATGAGTATGGAATACATTGGCTTATTTACAATATGTAATATGAAAATAGTTACCAAAATTCAGTTCCATCACCTTAGATCTCTCAAGTGCAAAATATTTACCATGTGATGTTTTGCTCTGAAAAAAAAAATCCTAGAGGTATCTTTCCAATTGACCAGATGTAACCTTCAAGGTGAATAGAAATCACAGTAAGATCTTCTAGGATCCAGGGCATTAGGTAAAGGGATCTCAAGTTATAAGAAGCTGGAGGGATGGGAGAAGCTGGACAGTTGACTCAGGGGTTAAATGTGCAAATGCTCTTGCAGAGGACCTGAGTTTGGTATCCAATTACTTATGTCAGGTCACTCACAACTGCCTGCAATTACAATTCAAGGGGTTCTGATGACTTCTTCTGACCTTTGTGACCACCAGACACTTATATGTGCATACAGACACAGACATACACACACACACACACACACCTGTACAAAGGGACAAATGGAGAACTGAAATAAAATTGTGTTTTGATCAACACTGTCATTAGTGCTTCATCAATATATTGGTTATATCTGTAACCAATAGCTGCTAGTATCATGTGGGATTTGAGAGGAATATAATAAAAGATTCTTAGGAAATTACTATCTAGTGTTATTATTTTTAGGTAGTTTTTATGCATCTGAAATTATCTTGTTCATTTGCTAATGTATTTAAATCTGTGTATAGGATTAAGTTACTTTGAAAAAGTAAGGCATTTCAGTAAGGAGCCTCTCTGAAACTCTTTATATCAATAGTACCATTTAAAATAAGTTATCAATAAATACAGTAGATAGAGAACATATAAACTATCTCACACCTGGGTAGAGGTTGTACACTGCCATTTTATACTCCTCTTTTTTCCGTACAGTAAAAACATGTCCACTGAAATGAATAGATTGGATGTTCTCATTGTTGCCCATGCTGAGAAGATACCATCGAATCCTTTGGTCTTGAGCCATTACTAAGCCTGGTAGGGTATCCATTACATAACCATTGATTGCTAGAGAAGAACACAGAGAAAATTACTAAAATCTATCACTGAAGTTTCTGTTTCTTCACAGAAAATACTGATATCCTTCAGCATTTCACTTATTACTCTTCAAGTCTCTGGCTCATGGCCCATTTGAAAAAGTACACACTATATTTCACAGTGAGTAATATTTAAGTATGGATTTTGTTACCATGGAAGCGATAATTCTCTTTCAAAGTGGGGTCTTCCATCTGGAAATTGCAGGGTGTCTTGCAGTTCCTTTCCACATTTTCAGTGAAGTACCAGCTCTTAGTCTCATCAAAGATAGTGAAAAGCAGAGCAAATTCCTGAACTGACACTTGTCTCCCATGAGCAGGATTCAGTGTGTTCGTGTGGCAAATCAGAAGGGGTCCAATTAATCCTGAGTGCATATCTCTTTCCTAGAGATCCCAGGAGGGCATTAATTGTATTAGTGTAAGTCTCTTGTCAACTTGCATGCCAAAGTACCACTCATTCTATGTAGTAGATTTCAGAGTAATATTTCTAACATAAAAAGTGACATCACTTCCCTTGCTTAAAATTCTCACTGTGCTTAGGATAAATACCAAAATGCTTACCATAGAAGATAAAAATCAGGCTGGAAAAGATAGCTCAATGGTTAAGAGCACTGGCTGCTCTTCCAGAGGATCTGTGTTTTATTCCCAGTACCCACATTTCAGCTCACAATTGTTTTTTAACTCCAGTTCCAGGGGATCCAAAGCCTCCTTATGGTCTTTGTGGGCAACAGACATACACATGATGCACAGATGTAAACACAGGCAAAACACCCATACTCATTTAAAAATTCTAAAAATAATAATAAAGACCATTTCTTTTAAGTGAGAATATGGATATCCCAATAAAGAAAGGCTTACAAGATCAACATCAGAGAAATAAGCCCAGGCCTTGCAGTCAAACTCATCTTCTGTGGGTGCCATATGATGTTGTACTTTCCAAAAATAAATTTTGGTTTCATTAGGCTTGACAAAGTTTCTTCTAAGTTCTTCTCCTCTCTGATCTTCCTTATAAGAAATGAGGCTAGAATAGAAGGAATAGGGACGGGAGGCCTGGTTTTTGAAAGTTACCTGAAGAGGAAAAAAATCCAGGAAAATAATTTTTTAGAATAATAAAATCCTAAGGATTTATAAGGTTTTATATCTGTATCCCCCTATCTTTTGGTCTCTATCCAATTTTGATTAACTTAGACTTTAAGAAGAAAGTTACGAGAAAAATTTGAATTCTAGTTTTATAAGATGAAAATTACAAAGGAGAAAATTATTAAACTCTTAAAATTAATTCAAAAGTAAACAGAAAATATCACTATAACTTGAAGAGTGACTACTTAAGGTTTCTTATAACAAATTCCAAGATGGATGTATATTATCTTTTAAATTTTTTATTTATTTTAATCAGTTCTTTGAGAATTCCAAACTGTAACTTGATTAAATTCACCTCTACTTTTTCTCCCAGATCAAACCCTACATCCCTACTCACTCACTTTGTGTCCTTTTAAAAAATGTTTTCTCTTTAGATTAAAAAAGTATGCATATTTATCATAGAATATATGCAAAGTGAAATAAATTCCAAGATAGAAAAAAAAGTATCTATAATCCCATAGCTTTAGAGGTATCTATGTTTATTATCAGTCACTTGGGAAAAAAAATGAATGAATATTTTTGGAATAAAATAAAATAACTTTGACCTTTTTCTTAAAATGCACCAAAAATTACTTACATTTTATAGGACTTAATGAGATATAATTGAATAATAAAAGTATTTTCCTTAAAGAAGTATTTTCCTAAGTTTACTGTCTCTTAATTTCATAAGATTTTCTTAAAAAATAAAATAGTTTTTAGGTAGTAACACGTAAAACATTCCTCTTTGACAATTTCACTGCTTTTGTATTTATAAAAATTTCTCTCTAACCAGAAGGCTTTTAAATATTTTCTTTTATAGCATAATTTTATATTTAAATACTTTTAGTTAAAATTGTCACTGGTTAATATCTAATATGTAGCCGGGCAGTGGTGGCGCATGCCTTTGATCCTAGCATTTGGGAGGCAGAAGCAGGTGGATCTCTGAGTTTGAGGCCAGCCTGGTCTACAGAGTGAGTGCCAGGACAGCCAGGACTACACAGAGAAACCTTGCTTTGAAAAAACAAAAAAAATCTAATATGTAAGGTAATATTAATAAAATTATCCCCTCTAAAAAGACAAATTTACAAAGGATGTTAAAAGAGAATTCATAATTCACATATAGTACAGTTCTGGAGTTTTATCCTAGTTAAAGGAAAATAATTATTTATAAAATAGAAAAGAGGGAAGCTGGGTGTGGTAGCATCCACCTTTAATCATAACACTCAAGAGGCAAAGATAAGATTTCTCCAAGTTGCAGGTCAAGGCTACATTGTAAATTGCTGTCTCAAAGAAATGTAAGGAAAAAGGAAATGCTTTCAAAGGTTATTCAAAGTACATGGTTAAGTAACCTATGGTTCCAACAATTCATATAATAGATTATTATGTAGTCATTTTTTCCTTGTTTTGTTTTTATAGACAAAGTCTTTCTCAAGATTGTCCTGACCGTCTTTGAATTCCCTACACAGATGAGGCTGAAATAAAACTTAGAGATCCACTGGCCTCTGCCTCTGCCTCCAGAGTGCAGGGATGGGAGGTAAGGTCCAGAGTTGGGGGGAGGATTAAAGAAAGGCACATGCTACCACACCCAGCCACAGAATCCTTCCTTTCATACTTATAAAGTATTTAATGATATAAAATGTTTATTATATAATACATAATTAAAAAGAAGAATTATATATGATATAATTTCTTTTCTAAATTATTTTATTAGATATTTTCTTCATTTACATTTCAAATGCTATCACGAATGTTCCCTATACCCTCCCCACACCCTGCTCCCCTACCCACTCACTCCCACTTCTTGGTCCTGGTGTTCCCCTGTATGGGACATATAAAGTTTGCAAGACCAAGGGGCCTCTCTTCCTAATGATGGCCAACCAGGCCATCTTCTGCTATATATGCAGCTAGAGACACAAGCTCTGGGGGGGGGTACTGATTAGGTCATATTGTTGTTCCACCTATAGGGTTGCAGACTCCTTCGGCTCCTTGTGTAATTTCTCTGGCTCCTCCATGGGGGCTCTGTATTCTATCCTACAGATGACTGTGGGCATCCACTTCTGTATTTGCCAGGCACTGGCATAGACTCATAAGAGATAGCTATATCAGGGTCCTTTCAGCAAAATCTTGCTGGCATATGCAATAGTTTCTGCATTTGGTGACTGATTATGGGATGGATCCCCAGGTGGGGCAGTCTCTGGATGGTCCATCCTTTCGTCTTAGATCCAAACTTTGTCTCTGCAACTTCTTCCATGGGTATTTTATTCCCTATTTTGGGGAGGAATGAAGTATCCAC